>NC_134397.1:28928342-29228342 GCF_050003625.1 Haematobia irritans
GGGTATTCTACACCCATTCAAATGTTGTTAAGAACTGCTCTTTTCTAATTCATACAATGATTCTCACCCTTTACTAACACACTCACTATAACTTACGGAGACAATAAGTGAAGTTCTAAATGCAACAATACGACTTCATATGAATGTTTGCCGTTTCACCGACTGTGTGTGTGTGTTTGAGTGTGCTCTTGTGGAGTGGAGTAAAGGCCGAACTACAATACATGCATGTTACATTACTTTATGCACAAAGGCATAGTTCTATCGCTATGCACATTTGTTTTTATCACTAAGGCTGAAAACACCCAAGTACCCCTTCAAATTGTGTCCTACACATATATTTGCGAGTATGTGTGTTTCTGAGAACTGCATACTGATGATGATTGTCCAATATGATAACATATAGTCTCTTTTAGAATTTCTAGCTGAGTATGGGACATTCTATACGTGTTGGAGAATAGTTTTAGGAAAATTATTCGTAACACATAATATTCCAATATATCATATGTTATTTGTATCTGAAAAAAAAACAAGTATATACGGCCGTAAGTTCGGCCAGGCCAAAGCTTATGTACCCTCCATCATGGATTGCGTAGAAACTTTTTCTAAACACTGCCATCCAGAATCGAATTACTTAAGTTGCGGTAACGCTTGCCGATGGCAAGGTATCTTAAAACCTCCTAACACCATCTTCTAAATTGTATGTAAGTCCATACGTGGTATATATTAAATCAAAAAAGATCGATCCAATACGTATATAATTCAGTTTGACAAAGTAGACATAAAATTTTGACAAAATTTTCTACAGAAATAAAATTTTAACAAAATTTTCTATAGAAAGAAAATTTTGACAAAAATTTCTACAGAAATAAAATTTTAACAAAATTTTCTATAGAAATAAAATTTTGACAAAATTTTCTATAGAAATAAAATTTTGACAATATTGAAAATTTTATTATGAACCGAATAAAATTTTAACAAAATTTTCTCCAGAAATAAAATTTTGACAAAACTTTCTATAAAAATAAAATTTTGGTAGACTATTTTTGGCTCTAGTGGCAACCATGATTATGAACCGATATGGACCAATTTTTGTGTGAATGGACCAATTTTGGTATGGTTGTTAGCGACCATATACTAACACCACGTTCCTAATTTGAACCGGATCGGATGAATTTTGCTCCTCCAAGAGGCTCCGGAGGTCAAATCTGGAGAACGTTTTATATGGGGGCTATATATAATTATGGACCGATATGGACCAATTCTGGCACGGTTGTTAAAGATCATATACTAACACCATGTTCCAGATTACAACCGGATTGGATGAAATTTGCTTCTCTTGGAGACTTCGCAAGCCAAATCTGGGGATCGGTTTATATGGGGGCTATATATAATTATGAACCGATGTGGGCCAATTTTTGCATGGTTGTTAGAGACCATATACCAATATCATGTACCAAATTTCAGGCAGATCGGATGAAATTTGCTTCTCTTTGAGGCTCCGCAACCCAAATCTGGGGATCGGTTTATATGGGCGCTATATATAATTATGGACCGATGTGGACCAATTTTTGCACGGTTGTTAGAGACCATATACCAATACCATGTACCAAATTTCAGCCGGATCGGATGCAATTTGCTTCTCTTTGAGGCTTCGCAAGCCAAATCTGGAGATCGGTTTATATGGGGTCTATATATAATTATAGAGCGATGTGGACCAATTTTTGCATGGTTGTTAGAGACCATATACCAACATCATGTACCAAATTTCAGCCGGATCGGATGAAATTTGCTTCTCTTTGAGGCTCCGCAAGCCAAATCTGGGGATCGGTTTATATGGGGGCTATATATAATTATGGGCCGATGTGGACCAATTTTTGCATATTGTTAGAGACCATATACCAACACCATGTACAAAATTTCAGCTGGATCGGATGAAATATGCTTCTCTTTTAGGCTCCGCAAGCCAAATCTGGGGATCGGTTTATATGGGGGCTGTATACAATTATAGATCGATGTGGACCAATTTTTGCATGGTTGTTAGAGACCATATACCAACACCATATACCAAAATTCAGCCGGATCGGATGAAATATACTTCTGTTAGAGGCTCCACAAGCCAAATCTGAGGGTCCCTTTATATGGGGGCTATACGTAAAAGTGGACCGATGTGGCCCATTTTCAATACCATCCGACCTACATCGATAACAACTACTTGTGCCAAGTTTCAAGTCGATAGCTTGTTTCGTTCGGAAGTTAGCGTGATTTCAACAGACGGACGGACGGACATGCTTAGATCGACTCAGAATTTCACCACGACCCAGAATATATATACTTTATGGGGTCTTAGAGCAATATTTCGATGTGTTACAAACGGAATGACAAAGTTAATATACCCCCATCCTATGATGGAGGGTATAAAAAATAAAGCCGCTTTAAAGCGGCTCATGTTTTTATATAGCTCCCATAGGCCGAGCTTATGGTTTCTTAAGGGGCATAGAGGCCGAATTTCTCATAAATGTAGGTCGGATGGTATTGCAAATGGGCCATATCGGTCCACTTTTACGTATAGCCCCCATATAAACCGATCTCCAGATTTGGCTTGCGGAGCCTTAAAGAGGAGCAAATTTCGACCGATCCGCCTGAAATTTGGTACATGGTGTTGGTATATGGTATCTAACAATCATATAAAAATTGGTCCGCATCGGTCCATAATTATATATAACCGATCCCCAGATTTGGCTTGCGGAGTCTCTAAGAGAAGCAAATTTCATCCAATGCGCTTGTAATTTGGAACATGGTGTTAACATAGTATATGATATTTAACAACCGTGCCAAAATTGGTTCATATCGGTCCCTAATTATATATAGCCCCCATATAAACCGTTCTCCAGATTTGACCTCCGGAGCCTCTGGGAGGAGCAAAATTCATTCGATCCGGTTCAAATGTGAAACGTGGTGTTAGTATATGGTCTCTAACATCCATGCAAAGATTGGTCCACATGGGTTCACAATTATATATAGCCCCCATATAAACCGATCCCCAGATTTGGCTTGCGGAGCCTCTAAGAGAAGCATATTTCATCCGATCCGATTGAAATTTGGAACATGGTGTTAGTATATGGTCTCTAATAACCGTGCCAGAATTGGTCCATATCGGTCTATAGTTATATATAGCCGATCTCCAATCACACAAAAATTGGTCCATATCGGTTCATAATCATGGTTGCTACTCGACCCAAAAATAATCTACCAAAATTTTATTTCTATAGAAAATTATGTCAAAATTTTATTTCTATAGAAAATTTTGTTAAAGTTTTATTTCTATAGAAAATTTTGTTAAAATTTTATTTCTATAGAAAATTTTGTTAAAATTGTATTTCTATAGAAAATTTTATCAAAATTTTATTTCTATAGAAAATTTTGTTAAGATTTTATTTCTATAGAATATTTTATCAAAATTTTATTTCTATAGAAAATTTTGTCAAAATTTTATTTCTATAGAAAATTTTGTTAAAATTTTATTTCTATAGAAAATTTTGTCAACATTTTATTTCTATAGAAAATTTCGCAAAATTTTATTTTTATAGAAAATTTTGTCAAAATTTTATTTCTGTAGAAAATTTTATTTCTATAGTAAATTTTGTTAAAATTTTATTTCTATAGAAAATTTTGTCAAAATTTTATGTCTATAGAAAATTTTGTCAAACTGAATTATATACGTATTTGATCGATCTTTTTTGATTTAATATATATCACGTATGGACTTACATACAATTTAGAAGGCGGTGTTATTAGGTTTTAATATACCTTGTCATCGGCAAGCGCTACCGCAACTTAAGTAATTCGATTGTGGATGGCAGTGTTTAAAAGAATTTTCTACGCAATCACTGGTGGAGGGAACATAAGCTTCGGCCTGGCCGAACTTATGGTCGTATATACTTGTTTTTATTTTTTAACGTCAAAAGCCAAAGCCCAAAAAGTTGAAATATTTTAAACTTTTTTTGACGCTTCGGCGCCAAGCTAACATGTATATATTGTGTGCAGGCTCATATAATTACTATGTGTACTTCAACTTTTTTCAAAGCAAGGAAGAAAGCCAAGAATTAAGCGGCGTGTTCATTGTGTGTCGGCCTTAACCCCATTATTGAAGGCTGAAGCGTGGCTACAATCGACAGCCAGACAGACATCAATATTTAAAGATATAATTCGAGCCAATTCGAACAAATCTAAACTAATCTCAAAATTTGTGGTATTACTTATCGGTCACCTTGTAAGTTGGTGAAAAATAAAAAAAAGTTCACATCTCTTTGTATATGGCTCCAAAATGTGCTATAAAAATACATCGGGGACAAATTGTTGAGAGGTTGTTCAAAGCTGCTTAATGGGGACCCGACTAAGAACTAGGTTTACTAAACAGAAGGTAAATTATCATTGAGCTAAACATGGAAACTTACTCAGTGTTGCCAGAAGTAGGGGAAATTCCCTACATGTAGGTTTTTTTTTAATATTTAGCGTCTTGTACACACAAAAATTTTTTTTCTGATTCAATCACGAATTTAATTGAACCAATTAATTTTTTAATTGTAATGTCTCCTATCACAGAAATGATAGTATCAATTAAAAAATTAATTGGCAGTAAATTAAAAAATTAATTGATACTATTAATTTGTGTGATTGATTTTTATTTCAATTAAACAATTTGTTGATTCAATTAAATTTTTAATTGAAAATTTTTTTTTAAACTCAATTAAGATTTTAATTGAAAAAATGTTCGTGAAATTTTTTTCTGTGTAGGTGCACAATGTAGAGACTTTTTCGCTCAGCACTATTTTTAATAATTTTTACATGTTTGTTGCTCTAGAGAAGGAACTTAGAAGCCGGCAAGGCTTGATCTTCAATAATGTGTGGTAACCACGGTTACCACTCGTGCCAAAAAAAAAGATCTACAAAAAATTGGAGAAAATCTTACAAGAAATCTACCAAACAAATATTTCTTTAGAAAATTTTCTTAAAATTTTATTTCTACAGAAAATTTTTGTCAAAATTTTATTTCTATAGAAAATTTTCTCAACATTTTTTTTTTTATAAAAACCTTTTTCAAATTTTTATTTATTTACAGATTTGATCTACCAAAACATCAAAAATTCTACAATTGCAACTTATATTTTACGTAATATAAGTTCCATTTTCATATATTTTTAGATAATAAAGCTGATAGAACCATTTTTGTTTTGTTAATTTGTTTAAACTTAACGAAAACTATTTATTGTAGGGGAAATTGTAGGTAAAATTTTTTGGGAATGTAGAGAAAGTAGGGAACTTTTTTTGTCCTTGTAGGGTAAACCGAAATGTTTCCCCGGCAACTCTGGTGTTAAGAGGTATTACCATAGACTGATTAGATAGAGGTATTACAATAATAGACTGATTGGTCGAAGTGAGCCTGAGATACCGGGTTGCCACTATACCTAACCTAATTATTATTAAACAGTTTCACGACTTGGTTGAAAGGAATCCAAGACATGTCCTTAAAATTGTGCACTCCTACAGAGCCTATTAGATCTGCCTCCTGCCAAAGTATTTCAACATCGCCTGAGAAACAGACTGATTCAAAATCTAATGATCGGATTTTTTGGAATATCCACAGTATTGGCGAACTCTCAGAAAAGTTGAGATGCATCTCTTAATCACTGGCCTTTAAGTTGGCTGAAGATCTTCGATCTTAACCTAGCTCAAGGCTCTGTGCTGAATAACAGTAGTTTGGATTCATACACATTAGGTTAGGTTAGGAGGCAGCCCGATGTATCAGGCTCACTTAGACTCTTCAGTCCATTGTGATACCACATTGGTGAACTTCTCTCTTATCATTGTGTGCTGCCCGATTCCATGTTAAGCTCAATGAAAAGGGACCTCCTTTTATAGCCGAGTCCGAACGGCGTTTCACATTACGATGAAACCACTTAGAGAAGCTTTGACACCCTCAGAAATGTCACCAGCATTACTGAGGTGGGATAATCCACCGCTGAAAAACTTCTTGGTGTTCGGTCGAAGCAGGAATCGAACCCACGACCTTGTGTATGAAAGGCGGGCATGCTAACCATTGCTCCACGGTGGCTCCCGTGGTGCAATGGTTAGCATACACATTATCTAAAGAACTTTTACAGTCTCAAACCTCAGGTCTAATGATTCATTCTTTGCACATTAAGTAATGGCTCTTCCTGAAGTTTCGTACTTTATATCCTACAGATAATATAACAAACTGATATATCTGCTTAAACGAAATGTCTCATATCCTCTCATCAAGTTGTTACAATGAATGTTATTGTAAGTCGACGAAACTCGTTTCGTAATTCTATGGAAGATTAACATTGCTTGTTTTTTTTTTTCGAAATACGAAAAATGTCCATTTATGCTGTTGCATTTAACAGAGTATTTAGTGTCCTTTTACTTGGGTTATTCATCGTGCCGCATGCAGGCAGGCAGGCAGGCTTGCATGATACCATACAACAACCGCAAGCTGTAACTGTCCTTCAGGGGTTTTGCATCTAGGAAATAGTGAATGACATTTAGATGCTAACTGACATTTGCCTATATCCACTGGTTTCGTTCTGTTTGTTACGTAGTAACCCCCCCCTGTGTTTGTGGCCCTGTAACTTGGACTAAAGTCATTACCATTTGTGCGCCAGCATCATATGGTTATGATAATGGTTTAAAACGATTGTGAGATATTCGACGATTGTCTCCATTCACTATGACCAATATGGTTATTAGGCCATTTACCGAAATAAATTTCTTCATGCACGATCAAATCGAGGGGAAATATTTTTTTTTTTTTTGAATGTAGGAATATAGGGCCAGCAAATAATGTTATGTTAAAGTATAAGGGTATACTTGATTTAATAAAAAAAAAAAAAAAATATTGCAAAGGGGTAGTAAACCGGCATATGGAAATGCAGAAAGATAAAATTATATTTGTCCTCGTACAACTCAGGCCAATTCTCATGAGAACCAGCGTGTCCGCCTTGCATATAAAGGGGTTAGTTAATCACAGTTTCGACCAAACACCAAAAGGCTTTACGGGGATGGATTCTGCCGAGTGAAACGCCATTCGGACTCGTTTATAAAAAGGAAGTCCCTAGTCATTAGGGTAAACTAGTATCTGGCAGTACTTTTACGGCGGAAAAGTGTCACTGCAAAAGATCCAATTATACACGAGAGGACAGTCTGCAGGCATACTTAGATTCTGGCCGGGCAGTCATATGGCCACGGAGTATGCTTATCATAACAAAGCGACATACATTATACCAAGTATAGAGGAGTGGGAAGACGGGAGGATACCCTTCGGAACCCTGAACATGTATATGGACGGGTCAAAGATGGAGGAAGGAACGGCCAGCGGAATCTAAAGGGTGATACGGTCAATTTTTTTGGTCAATATAAACTTGACGTATTTCTCTCAATTTTGCATTTAAAAAACCTGAACACCCCTCATTTTGAAGGTGTGTGTGTAGAATGTTGCTCCTATTTTGATTTTGGAATTCACTCTTCAGTTGTCAAAATGCCGTCCACACGCACAGAAAAAACATGTTTGAACATGGTTGCCGCATCCATTTAATGCTTATCTAGAGTAGGTTATTGTCGCGAAAACCATGTATTTGTCTTTGTAAAAAAAATTTTCGAGCGGAGAAAAATATATGTTGGCAATAAGCATTTAAATGGTTCTCAAATGGCGCAAACATGTTCTATTATTTAAATGATAGAATTTGAGACCATTACATGGTCGGGGAAATCATGTATTACTCTTTTGCAGAGAAAAAAGTATTTTTATAGGTTACGTATAGACATGTCAAGAACCATTACATGGCCATTTGCACGACGCATATATGGAATGATTACTTATTATTGAATTATTATTAACCTAACCTATCCTAGAGTGTATAAATATATGTGATGTTTGTTTGCACAACATTATAAATACAAATAAACAATGAAGTAGTTTATAAATAGAGAAAAATAAATAAATTTAATTTTGTGTTTTCTTTTCTGAAGTGGCGTTCTTTTTTCGACGACGAAAACAGTTTTTTTCATAAAGATCAAAACATTTTAGGTTGTGACCATATTATTTTAACTGGAAAAAACACTCTGACTAATACCATAACATTTTAGTTCGTGACCATTGTCTTTTAATGGAAACAAAATTCTTTTTATCAATATAATAACATTTTAGATGAGGACAATTTTATTTTTTTTGGAACCATGTTCACTGAGCCAACATGGTTGCAGGTGAAAATGTTACATGGTTGCCGCAAAAATAGCTCCTATCATATTATTTTGCTCTTCGAATATGATTGTGACAATCATGTTTCTTCTCTGCGTGCAAGCAAGAAGGTCAGCGTATCAAAATTTTGCTCGCGCATCGCGAAAATCCGAGCTACTCGCACGCAAAGCTGGCAAAATCGCTAAAAGTTGCCAAATCAACCGTTACAAATGTAATTAAAGTGTTTGGGGAACGTTTGTTGACAGCCAGGAAGTCTGGATCGGGGGGAAATCGAAAACCGGAAGCCGCTGAGACGACAAAGAGAGTTGCCGGTAGTTTCAAGCGAAACCCTAACCTCTCTCTCCGAGATGCCGCAAATAAGCTGGGTGTATCGTCTACAACCGTGCATCGAGCCAAAAAACGAGCCGGACTATCGACTTACAAGAAGGTAGTGACTCCAAATCGCGATGATAAACAAAATACGACGGCCAAAGCGCGATCCCGGGGGCTGTACACGACGATGCTGACGAAGTTTGACTGCGTGGTAATGGACGACGAAACCTACGTCAAAGCCGACTACAAGCAGCTTCCGGGACAGGAGTTTTATACGGCAAAAGGAAGGGAAAAGGTAGCAGATATTTTCAAGCACATAAAACTGTCAAAGTTCGCAAAGAAATATCTGGTTTGGCAAGCCATCTGTACCTGTGGCTTGAAAAGCAGCATTTTCATAGCTTCCGGGACTGTCAACCAAGAAATTTACGTGAAAGAGTGTTTGAATAAACGTCTGCTGCCTTTCCTGAAGAAACACGGTTGTTCCGTACTGTTTTAGCCGGATTTGGCATCTTGCCATTACGGTAAAAAGGCCATGGAGTGGTACGCCGCCAACAAAGTGCAGGTGGTTCCCAAGGACAAGAACCCTCCCAACACGCCAGAGCTCCGCCCAATTGAGAAATACTGGGCTATTGTCAAGCGGAACCTAAAGAAGACCAAAAAAACTGCTAAGGACGAGCAGCAGTTCAAGGCAAACTGGCTTTCTGCGGCGAAGAAGGTGGACAAGGTGGCTGTACAAAATCTGATGGCAGGTGTCAAGCGTGAGGCCCGGCAATTCGGATTTGGAAAAGCGAAAGCCTAACTGAATATTTTTCCTGAATTTTATACTAATTGAACTTGAAAAAGAAATTTAATTTGATTTTTTTTAATAAACGATTTCACCGATTTACACGCGTTTTCCCTTGACCAAATTTTGACCGTATCACCCTTTATTGTAGTGAACTAGAAATAAGGGAGTCTTACACGCTGGATAGTGATTGCAGTATTTTTCAGGCTGAGATTTCTGCGATCACTAAGGCTGCCGAGTCGCTGATGATGAGGCCGTTATTCAGAAGCGTTATCAGCTTCTTAATCGACGGTCAGACAGCTATAAATGCATTGTGCAGTGCTGACATAAGATCTAAGGTAGTCAGCCGCTGTTGTAGAGAACTCAAGGTTCTCACTGAACAGCATAATATAACTCTGTGCCGGGGACCTGGGCACTGTGCTGGCTAAGGAGGGCACTCGTGGAACGAATAATGTCCTAGCGAACATTTTTCCTCCACTATTTTCTTATCATTACAGGATAGAGGTCAAATATGATGAACTATGGCATAGACGCTGGGTCTCTTCGGATGGTTGCGAGCAAACCAAGTTGATAGGGGACGAAAAGAAACGTAGGAACTGCGAAATTTTGATGTCGATGAACAGAGAAGAATTGCGGCCACTGATTGGTATCATAACAGGACATAATACAATTGGGAAACACATGGCAAGAATAGGACTTAAAGACGATGATATCTGTAGATGGTGCCTGGACCCGGAAGTTACGGAGGACTCATACCACTTCCTGTGCCAGTGTCCAGCTTTATCCTTTAGAAGAAACAAGATACTGGACTCCTTTTTTTCAGGCTCTCACTGGCCTGCGGGAGTGCAGCTTAAGGAACATACTTGCATTCATCAGGGCCTCTGGTTGGTTGTTCTGAGATTTCTTTCAAAGAAAACGAGCAGGATGAAGTTTCTGGGACAAAGCGGACCGCATCGGAAGATAGAAGATGGAAAGATCACATCGAGAAATCACAATGGACCTATACTGGTCTAAGTGGACATCAATTTCAACACAAAAATTGATGTCATCCTCTACAAACTAACCTAACATAATTATACATGATTATTTGTCATCTCAATACCTTTCATTTAAGTACAAACAACATTATAATCGGACATTTCTAACTCGAAATATAACTTGTTTAGTAGAAAAAAGAGCGAAAAACTAAAAATAACGGGATATCTCAAAAACTGTTCCATAAAAAAAATTTAAATTTTCCATAACAAAAATTTTAAATTTTTTTTCGAATTCAGCAGCTCAAAATACATAAAAAAGTTGATTTTTATAAAGTGTATATGATTTTTTGTTTTTTAAACTAGTGTTTTTAAACAAATTGTTTGCTTTGTAGTCAAGATACAAAAGGTCTAACAAATTTAAGGACGATTTCATTACTGTTGAAGATTAGTCAAACAAAATTTTCGTTCATGTAAAGATACCCAGGTTTAAGTCGAACCACAAGGATAAAACGACTGCATTGAAAGATTTATCGACTTTTGGAGAATAAGTAAAACGGCGCTATGAACTACGGCCCCAGGAAAATAGGCTCCAAATTGAAAACGAAGCAGGATCCCAAATTTGGGGTCCTTTTTCGTTATGAATACAAACCCCATGGACATGGGCCCCAATTCTATAGGAGATACAAAGGAAGATGGACCCAAAAGACTATTAAATCGCGCAACCCCCTCCACCATAGGATGGGGGTATATTAACTTTCTCATTCCGTTTGTAAGACATCGAAATATTGCTCTAAGACCCCATAAAGTATATATATTCTGGGTCGTGGTGAAATTCTGAGTCGATCTAAGCATGTCCGTCCGTCCGTCCATCTGTTGAAATCACACTAACTTCCGAACGAAACACGCTATCGACTTGAAACTTGGCACAAGCAGTTGTTATTGATGTAGGTCGGATGGTATTGCAAATGGGCCATATCGGTCCACTTTTACGTATAGCCCCCATATAAAGGGACCCTCAGATTTGGTTTACGGAGCATCTAACAGAAGCATATATCACCCTATCCGGCTGAAATTTTTGGTGTTAGTATATGGTCTCTAACAATCATGCAAAAATTGGTCCACATCGGTCAATAATTATATATAGCCCCCATATAAACCGATCCCCAAATTTGGCTTTCGGAGCCTCAAAGAGAAGCAAATTTCAGCCGGTACATGGTGTTGGTATATGGTCTCTAATGACCATGCAAAAATTGGTCCACATAGGTCCATAATTATATATAGCCCCCATATAAACCGATCACCAGATTTGACCTGCGGCGCCTCTTGGAAGACCAAATTCAGTTGATATTTGGTACGTGGTGGTAATATATGGCCATGCAAAAATTGGTCGAAATCGGTCAATAATTATATATAGCCCCCATATAAACCGATCCCCAGATTTGACCTCCTGAGCCCCTTGGAAGAACAAAATTCATCCGATTCGGTTGAAATTTGGTACATGTTGTTGGTATATGGTCTCTAACAACCATGCAAAAATTGGTCCACATCGATCCGGCTGAAATATGGTACATGGTGTTGGTATATGGTCTCTAACAACCATGCAAAAATTGGTCCACATCGGTCCATAATTATATATAGCCCCCATATAAACCGATCCCCAAATTTGACCTCCGGAGCCACTTGGAAGAGCAAAATTCATCCGATTCGGTTCAAATTTGGTACATGGTGTTGGTATATGGTCTCTAACAACCATGCAAAAATTGGTCCACATCGGTCCATAATTATATATAGGCCCCATATAAACCGATCCCCAGATTTGGTTTGCGGAGCCTCAAAGAGAAGCAAATTTCATCCGATCCGCCTGAAATTTGGTACATGATGTTGGCATATGGTCTCTAACAACCATGCAAAAAGTGGTCCACATCGGTTAATAATTATATATAGCCCCCATATAAACCGATCCCCAGATTTGGCTTGCGCAGTCTCTAAGAGAAGTAAATTTCAACCAATCCGGCTGTAATTTGTAACATGGTGTTAGTATATGATCTTTAACAACCGTGCCAGAATTGGTCCATATCAGTCCATAAATATATATATATAGCCCCCATATAAACCGTTCTCCAGGTTTGACCTCCGGAGCCTCTTGGAGGAGCAAAATTCATCCGATCCGGTTCAAACATGGTGTTAGTATATGGTCTCTAACATCCATGCAGGTTAGGTTAGGTTAGGTGGCAGCCCGATGTATCAGGCTCACTTAGACTATTCAGTCCATTGTGATACCATATTGGTGAACTTCTCTCTTATCACTGAGTGCAGCCCAATTCCATGTTAAGCTCAATGACAAGGGGCTTCCTTTTTATAGGCCACATCCATGCAGAAATTGGTCCATATCGGTCTATATATAGTCGATCTCCAATGACACAAAAATTGGTCCATATCGGTTCATAATGATGGTTGCCACTCGAGCCAAAAATAATCTACCAAAATTTTATTTCTATAGAAAATTTTGTCAAAATTTTATTTCTATAGAAAATTTTGTCAAAATTTTATTTCTATAGAAAATTTTATCAATATTTTATTTCTATAGAAAATTTTGTTAAAATTTTATTCGGTTCATAATCATGGTTACCACTCGAGCCAAAAATAATCTTCCAAAATTTTATTTCTATAGAAAATTTTGTCAAAATTTTATTACTATAAAAAATTTTGTGAAAATTTTATTTCTATAGAAAATTTTGTTAAAATTTTATTTCTATAGAAAATTTTGTCAAAATTTATTTCTATAGAAAATTTTGTCAAAATTTTATTTCTATAGAAAATTTTGTCAAAATTTTATTTCTATAGAAAATTTTGTTAAAATTTTATTTCTGTAGAAAATTTTGTCAAAATTTTATTTCTATATCAAAATTTGTCAAAATTTTATTTCTATAGAAAATTGTGTTAAAATGTTATTTCTATAAAAAATTTTGTGAAAATTTTATTTCTATAGAAAATTTTGTCAAAATTTTATTTCTATAGAAAATTTTGTAAAAATTTTATTTCTATACAAAAGTTTGTGAACATTTTATTTCGATAGAATATTTTGTTAAAATTTTATTTCTATAGAAAATTTTGTCAAACTTTGTGCCTATAAAAAATTTTGTCAAACTGAATTATATACGTATTTGATCGATCTTTTTTGATTTAATATATACCACATATGGACTTACATACAATTTAGAAGACGGTGTGAGAAGGTATTAAGATACCTTGCCATCGGCAAGCGTTACCGTAACTTAAGTAATTCGATTGTGAATGACAGTGTTTAGAAGAAGTTTCTACGCAATCCATGGTGGAGGGTACATAAGCTTCGGCCTGGCCGAACTTACGGCCGTATATACTTGTTTAATAGTCTATTGTTTTAACATTGTTTTCTGCCAATAAACATTTTTTAAATGTGGACCACATAGATCTATTAAAATTTTTTTAATTAAAATTACAATACTTGCGAGGCCTTATTTGCTCAACTTGTATACTGGTTTTTTGTTAGTGGGAAGAAATGAAATCAAGTGAGACTCATTTTCATGCAGCCCATATTCATAGCGCCGAAAAAATCTGGCTGGGATAGATAACTCAATTTGGGTCTTTTATGCTAGCTCTTAATGTAGAAAATATATAGGGATTATTCCACTTTAAATCGAATTATCTTTAATCCCAATGTGCATTATCTCTTCTCATAACTTCAAATCCCTTAATCTTATATTAATTCCGGGGTTTATTTTCACTGAAAACATAAAAATTTGTTGTTGTTGTATTCCATATAATTTGTTGGGGTCCTATTTCATTAGGGTTTTGAGTCTCATTATCATGCTCATAGCTCCAGTTGCCAGCGTTGTGCAAGGAAAGTGGCCTTTATTTTCATTTGAAATATTGGGGTTTATTTTCATAATACAAACGGGCTCCAAAATAGAAATAAAGATGGTCCCCAAAAGCATAACAATTTTGTGTTGTTGTTTCCCATGGGGGTCCTATTTCTTAAGTGCTGGAAGGTTCAAACTATTGCCACTTGTGCTTTTCCAGCCAAATAAAAAGTAAAGACACTAACACGCTGGGAGCCACCGTGGTGCAATGGTTAGCATGCCCGCCTTGCATACACAAGGTCATGGGTTCGATTCCTGCTTCGACCGAACACCAAAAAGTTTTTCAGCCGTGGATTATCCCACCTCACTAATGCTGGTGACATTTCTGAGGGTTTCAAAGCTTCTCTAAGTGGTTTCACTGCAAAGTGGAACGCCGTTCGGACTCGGCTATAAAACGGAGGTCCCTTGTCATTGAGCTTAACATGGAATCGGGCAGCACTCAGTGATAAGAGAGAAGTTCACCAATGTGGTATCACAATGGACTGAATAGTCTAAGTGAGCCTGATACATCAGGCTGCCACCTAACCTAACCTAACATGGGCTGAATAGTCTAAGTGAGCCTGATACATCGGGCTGCCACCTAACCTAACCTAACACGCTTGAATTTTATCCTGAATAACTTTATTTGTGATTGCAATAGATCAAAATGCTTTTGTAACCTTGTAAAAAATAAAATGATCTATCACTGAAAATTTCTCTCTCAGCTGTCAGACTAGTCTGAAATGTGTTGTAATACATATCAGCCACACTGTATATACACTGAAAAAGATATTTATGTGATATTAAAGATTAAATATGTGGTATTAAATTTTAGGACGCGTAATTTAAAAAAATATTAAGGACAAATTTCTTTAAAATAATAACATTTTAATTAATATAAAGTTTATAATCTTTACATTAAAATTTTGTTTATTAAATTTGGGACACAAATATTTGAAATTTGTGTCCGTATATCTTTGGAGTTAGGCAAATTTTCCTTACAGTAATGAAAGACATATTGAGGCTTTTGTGTCTTTGGTTTAAATTTTTTTTTTTTGCATTTGTTTGTTTGTACGTGAATAGCTTTTTTAATATACCGGGAAAAGAGAATGAAAATTCGATAAATGAGAGTATTCTAATTTTTATTATATTGATCTTAGATTTAAAGCCAAATAGGACGTTACAAAATGTTATTTTAGAGAAGTCGCATCTCAGGCTTGGAATCAATACCAAAATCCTTAAGTGAAGGGCAATATCTTTGGATCCAATTTTTTGTTGTTTGTTTTGATTGTAGGAGGTTCTTGCCTATGTTTGCAAGACGTTAAACCTTGTTTTGCATAATGTCCTCAGACACAAAAGAAACATTCGGTGTGGATACCTCGTATATCTCTATAAATTTGAATGAGCGATTACTTTCCATTTTCTAATATTCCAAAAGCAAAAATTAATTTTATCTCTTGATAATAGAACAAACTTTAATAGACTTTTGCATTCAATCAGTGGCAACTTTCTCTTAAGTAATTGTGAAGTGATTCCCTCGACTCGACAGACGAATATAAGTACAGGTGCTTCAATTATCCCTTTCCATTGCAAAATATTTATAATTCATTCATGTCTCAAGTAATCACGATTACAAACTTCACCACCTTTCAAGTGAAACACAAAAAAAAAACAAAAACCGTTTATATTTGATTTTCTTACATATTTGTGTTTAGCATGATTTAAGAGTGTAGGGGTTGCCCTCTTCATAATTTTTGCTACCATTACAATCCTTCTCTTCTTCCCCTGTTTTGCCATCAAAGCTTGTTGAAGTGTTGAGATAACAAAACATTTAATTACCTTGTCAACTTTTCTTGATAATGGCAAGATTCAAGGTATCCAAGTTGTTTGCCGCGACATTCAAAGGAAAAACGGTTAAGAAGCTATCGAGCTATTCACCAGCTATTCAAGAAGCAGTCACGTAAGTGTGTTAATAAGCAGCATTTGTTGCATGAGAGTTTACATTGGAACATTTTCGAGTGAGTAAGAGAGCTAAAGTAATTAATAATTTTTAATGAATGCCATAAATTGCTTTAAAAGCAAATGCAGATGTGCGATAATTTTAATTAGCATGCTTCATTTTGTCAAAGATGCCTTAAAAGCTAATTTATGTGGCAATAAGCATTTTTTTGAGTACTTCTTCGAAATCTTTGGAGGCCAAGATTTACATAATAAATTGGCCATGGGGGACCTTTTTTGAATGTACTTTAGTCTCTTTATGCTATTTGGGGAAAGGGGTTTTCTTCAATTTCGAAGTTAAAAAATTTATGTGAAAATAAAAGTGAAATTTTGAAGCGATATAACGATATCAGTCTGCTATTGTAAAAACGCTACATTTAGATAGGCTAGGAAATTTTCATTAAAAAAAAATTGTTAATGGACATTTTTCACAAAAATTTTTTTATAGGAAATTTTCATTCGCAAAATTTTTTTTTATAAATTTTCATTCACAAAATTTTCTATAGGAAATTTTCATTCACAAAATTTTCTATAGGAAATGTTCATTCACAAAATTTTTCTGTAAGAAAATGTTCTATAGGAAATTTTTATTCACAAAATTTCTATAGGAAATTTTCATTCACAAAATTTTCTATAGAAAATTTTCATTCGCACAATTTTTCTATAAGAAAATTTAATTCACAAAATTTTCTATAAGAAATTTTCATTCACAAAAATTTTAATCGGAAATTTTCATTCACCAAAGTTTTCTATAAAAAATTTTCATTCACAAAAATTTCTATAGGAAGTTTTCACTCACCAAAAATTTCTACAGGAAATTTTTCTATAGGAACTTTTCATTCACGAAATTTTTTAATAGGAATTTTCCATGTAAAGAAAATTTTCCAAGGAAAATATTTTGAATAAAAATTTCCCATAAAAATTTTGTAAATGAATATTTCCTATAAAATTTTTGTGAATGAAATTTTTCTATAAAAATTTTGGGAGTGAAAATTTCTTACACACAGTTTGCGAATGAAAACTTCTTATAGAAAATTTTGTGAATGAAATGTTTCTATAGTCAATTTTGTGAAAGAAAATTTCCTGTAGAAAATTTTGTGAATGGAAACTTTCTATAGAAAATTTTGTGAATGAAAATTTCCTATAGAAAATTTTGTGAATGGAAACTTTCTATAGAAAATTTTGTGAATGAACATTTCCTGTAGAACATTTTGTGAATTAAAACTTTAGTATAGTGAATGAATACTTCCAATAGTAAATTTTGTGAAGGAACATTTCCTATAGAATATCTTTGTAGGAAAACTTTCTATAGAAATTTTTTTGAAGGAAAATTTTCTATAGAAAATTTTTTGAAGGAAAATTTTCTATACAGGAAATTTTTCTATAGGAACTTTTTATTCACGAAATTTTTTAATAGGAATTTTTTATGTAAAGAAAATTTTCCATGGAAAATATTTTGAATAAAAATTTCCTATAAAAATTTTGTGAATGAATATTTCCTATAAAATTTTTGTGAATGAAAGTTTTCTATACAAAATTTTGTGAATGAAAATTTATTCCACACATTTTGAGAATGAAAACTTCTTATAGAAAATTTTGTGAATGAAATATTTCTATAGTCAATTTTGTGAAAGAAAATTTCCTATAGAAAATTTTGTGAATGGAAACTTTCTATAGAAAATTTTGTGAATGAAAATTTCCTATAGAAAATTTAGTGAATGGAAACTTCCTATAGAAAATTTTGTGAATGAAAATTTCCTATAGAACATTTTGTGAATCAAAACTTCCTATAGTCAATTCTGTGAATCAATACTTTCTATAGTATATTTCTTGAAGGAAAACTTTCTATAGAAATTTTTGTGAATGAAAATTTCCTATAAAAATTTCTACAGGAAATTTGTCTATAGGAACTTTTTATACACGAAATTTTTTAATAAGAATTTTTTATGTAAAGAAAATTTTCCATGGAAAATATTTTGAATAAAACTTTCCTATAAAAATTTTGTGAATGAAAATTTCCTATAAAATTTTTGTGAATGATAGTTTTCTATAAAAAATTTTGTGAATGAAAATTTCTTACACACATTTTGCGAATGAAAACTTCTTACAGAATATTTTGTGAATGAAATGCTTCTATAGTCAATTTTGTGAAAGAAAATTTCCTATAGAACATTTTTTGAATGGAAACTTCCTATAGTCAATCCTGTGAATGAATACTTCCTACTTCCTTCACATTTTTTATGTAAAGAAAATTTTCCATGGAAAATATTTTGAATAAAAATTTCCTATAAAAATTTTGTGAATGAAAATTTCCTATGAAATTTTTGTGAATGATAGTTTTCTATAAAAAATGTTGTGAATGAAAATTTCTTACACACAGTTTGCGAATGAAAACTTCTTATAGAAAATTTTGTGAATGAAATGTTTCTATAGTCAATTTTGTGAAAGAAAATTTCCTGTAGAAAATTTTGTGAATGAAAATTTCGTATAGAACATTTTGTGAATTAAAACTTTCGTATAGTCAATTCTGTGAATGAATACTTCCTATAAGTAAATTTTTGTGAAGGAACATTTGCTATAGTATATTTCTTGAAGGAAAACTTTCTATAGAAAATTTTTTGAAGGAAAACTTTCTATAGAACATTTTTTGAAGGAAAATTTTCTATAGAAATTTTTGTGAATGAAAATTTCCTATAAAAATTTCTACAGGAAATGTGTCTATAGGAACTTTTTATGCACGAAATTTTTTAATAGGAATTTTTTATGCAAAGAAAATTTTCCATAGAAAATATTTTGAATAAAAATTTCCTATAAAAATTTTGTGAATGAAAATTTCCTATAAAATTTTTATGAATGATAGTTTTCTATAAAAAATTTTGTGAATGAAAATTTCTTGCACACATTTTGTGAATGAAAACTTCTTACAGAAAATTTTGTGAATGAAATGTTTCTATTGTCAATTTTGTGAAAGAAAATTTCCTATAGAACATTTTTTGAATGGAAACTTTCTATAGAAAATTTTGTGAATGAAAATTTCCTATAGAAAATTTTGTGAATGGAAATCTCCTATAGAACATTTTGTGAATGAAAATTTCCTATAGAACATTTTGTGAATCAAAACTTCCTATAGTCAATTCTGTGAATGAATACTTTCTTTAGTATATTTCTTGAAGGAAAACTTTCTATAGAAAATTTTTTGAAAGAAAACTTTCTATAGTAAATTTTTGTGAATGATAATTTTCTATAGAAATTTTTGTGAATGAAAATTTCCTTTAAAAATTTCTACAGGAAATTTGTCTATAGGAACTTTTTATACACGAAATTTTTTAATAAGAATTTTTTATGTAAAGAAAATTTTCCATGGAAAATATTTTGAATAAAACTTTCCTATAAAAATTTTGTGAATGAAAATTTCCTATAAAATTTTTGTGAATGATAGTTTTCTATAAAAAATTTTGTGAATGAAAATTTCTTACACACATTTTGCGAATGAAAACTTCTTACAGAAAATTTTGTGAATGAAATGTTTCTATAGTCAATTTTGTGAAAGAAAATTTCCTATAGAACATTTTGTGAATGGAAACCTCCTATAGTCAATTCTGTGAATGAATACTTCCTACTTCCTTCACATTTTTTATGTAAAGAAAATTTTCCGTGGAAAATATTTTGAATAAAAATTTCCTATAAAAATTTTATGAATGAAAATTTCCTATGAAATTTTTGTGAATGATAGTTTTCTATAAAAAGTGTTGTGAATGAAAATTTCTTGCACACAGTTTGCGAATGAAAACTTCTTACAGAAAATTTTGTGAATGAAATGTTTCTATTGTCAATTTTGCGAAAGAAAATTTCCTATAGAAAATTTTGTGAATTAAAACTTTCGTATAGTCAATTCTGTGAATGAATACTTCCTATAAGTAAATTTTTGTGAAGGAACATTTTCTATAGTATATTTTTTTAAGGAAAACTTTCTATAGAAAATTTTTGAAGGAAAACTTTCTATAGAAAATTTTTTGAAGGAAAATTTTCTATAGAAATTTTTGTGAATGAAAATTTCCTATATAAAAGTTTTGTGAATGAAAATTTCCTATTAAAATTTTTGTGAATGAAAGTTTTCAATAAAAAATTTTGTGAATGAAAATTTCTTACACACATTTTGTGAAAGAAAATTTCCTATAGAAAGTTTTGTGAATGGAAACTTTCTATAGAAAATGTTGTGAATTAAAACTTTCGTATAGTCAATTCTGTGAATGAATACTTCCTATAGTAAATTTTGTGAAGGAACATTTCCTATAGAAAATTTTTTGAAGGAAAACTTTATATAGAAAATTTTTTTGAAGGAACATTTTCGATAGAAATTTTTGTGAATGAAAATTTCCTATAAAAATTTGGTCAATGAAAACTTCATATTAAACATTTTTGAACGAAAATTTCTTATAGAACATTTTATGAATGAAAATTTCTAAAATTGTTCTTTTTAATGATATATAAAAAATTTTGGAATGAAGTTTTTCTTTTAAAAATTTTGCGATTAAAAATTTCGTATAGATAATTAAATAAATGAAAATTTCTTACAAATAATTTTTTGTATAAAAATTGCTTAAAGAAAATATTGTGAATGAAAATTTTCTGCAGATAGAAAATTTCCTAAAACATTTTTTTGGAATGAAAATTGAGTACATTTTTTGTATGCAAAATTGTTAATAGAAAATATTGTGAAAATATACTTTAGAAAATTTGTGTAATTGAAAATTACAAAATAAAAATAATAATTTTGTGAATGAAGATTTAATTTAGTAAATGGAAATTTTCTATAGAAAAAATTTTAAACGAAAATTTTTAAATGAACATTTTTTGTATGAAAATTTCTGAGAAAAATGTTCTGTACAAAAAAATATGTTATATTGAATAGAAAAATTTGTCGATAAACATTTCCTGTAGATAGAAAATTTCTCTACAATTTTTTTGGATGAAAATTTACTACAGGAAATTTTTGGAATGCAAAAATATTTATAGAAAATTTTGTGAATGAATATTTCTCATATATAATTTTTTGAAGGGAGATTTCTTAAGGTGGGTATTAAGTTCGAGTTTAGCCGCTAAAATCGTAATTTTTTCACGATTACTTTTCTTTAATAATCCGTTTTAAGGAATACAAACTGTGTGAAAATTTGCTTTGGGCTATTCCCCATCAAGTTATAATGAAATCTTAAACAAAAATGTATAATTTTATGCCTTTATTTACTGATTTAGTTTGTGAATGAAATTTTTCTTTAGTAAATAGAAATTTCCTATAAAATATTTAAATGTTAATCTACTACAAAAACATTGTAATCGAAATTTTTCTAACCAAAAATTTGGGTTGAAAATTTGTATCGAATCCTGGTCGAATACAGTATAGTTAAAGCAAATTAATAAAATTAAAATTTGACCATATTCCACTCCCTTTATCTTCAGTATACTTGGTTATAACAACACCCCAATAATACATAAAAGAACAAGTTCAAAGCGCCTCCATACCAGGCTATGATTGCGCCAACATATGGTTTTGGCACAATGCATTAACGTTTAATTAGTTCACAATGTCACTGATAGGACTAAAGCAATGCAATAAAGTGCAAATTTTTCATAATGGAAAGTGGGTTTGTTTATTAGTTTATTGGTGACCTCGCCCTGATAGTTTGCAGTTAACAAAAGTTTACTGCAGTTAGTTACAGATGATGCCCAAACTTTTAAATTCTATAACAAAACTTTAAGCTTGTGCACTATGAACTTTGCTATTCATTTTCTCCAAATTCTAATAGTGGTCGATGAACACACACCATCCAATAAATAAGCAATATACCATAGATGAGATGTCATGCACCAATACAACTCAAAGTGCATGAGAGATGCAGACATGGTCACAAAATGCCAAAGTTATTAATGGGTCATATTTATCATTGACCTACAGTTCATTAGAGCTTAATTATGTTATTTATGAAGGAACCACGTCCATAAAGTTACACTTTAGGGGAGGTCAAGCTCCAACAAATCACCCGACTAAACATGGTCCAGAGAGCCATATATCCCCAATAGTGCGATACGGACTGAAGATCAGAACCAGCTAGCTAAGCTGGTCAGCTAGGTGCTGACCCAATTTAGATATGTTAAATCTAGGTACCTATACAGTAGTATTTCACTTTGGAACTCAGCACTGTTTTTGAACAATTTTTTTCTATAGCAAATATTTTTATGCACAAACATTCACAACATTTTCTATATTTTTGTTCACAAAAATTTTTATAGGGAATTTGCATTTACGAAATTATCTATCGGAAATTTCCATTTACAACATTTATAAAGGAAATTTTCATTTACCAAATTTTCCATGGGAAATTTTCATTCACAATAGTGAGATTTTCTGTCACAACATTTTCTATAAGAAATTCTCATTCGCAAGAATTTTATTATTTTTAAATCACAAAATTTTCTATACGAAATTTTCATTCACAAATTTTCTATGAAACATTTTGATACACAAAATTTGTATAGAAAATTTTCGTTCATAAGATTTTCGATGGAAAATTTCCATGTACAAATTTTTCTATAGGAAATTTTCATTCACCAAATTTTCTATACGAAATTTTCTATACGAAATTTTCATTCACAATATTTTCTATACGAAATTTTTATTTACAAAGTTTGTATGCAGGAAATTTGCATTCGCAAAGTTTATGTTTATAAGAAATTTGCATTCACAAATATATCGATATGAAATTTTAATTCTCAAAATGTTTGTATGTAGAGGAAATTTTAATTCACAATTTTTTTTACGCGAAATTTTTATTCACAAAATTTTCTAGACGAAATTTTGATTTAGAATGTTTTTTTAGGAAATATGCATTAAAAAACTGTTCGATATGAAATTTTCATTCACAAACGGTTTGTATATACATGACGTTTTCATTCAAAACATATTCTGTAGGAAATTTACTTTTATAACAATTTCATTTAAAAAAAAAAATCTGTAGAAAAAATTCATTCACAACATTATCTACAGATAATTTTCATTCACAACATTTCCTATAGAATATTTGTATTCACAAAATTTTCTATAAAAAATTATAAATGGGATATTTTCGTTTAAAACTTTTCCGGTAGGTAAGTTTCATTCAAATTTTAATCCAAAAATGAGAATTTTTCATATACATTCACAAAATTTTCTGTTGGAAAAATCTATTCAAAAATTTTTGTATAAGAAATTTCCATTCACAAAACTTTCTATAGGAAATTTTCATTCGCAAGAATTTTAATAGTTAGTTTTAAATCACAAAATTTTCTATAAGAAATTTTCATTCACAAATTTTCTATGAAACATTTTGATACACAAAATTTTTATAGAAAATTTCACAAAATTTTTCTATAGGAAATTTTCATTCACCAAATTTTCTATACGAAATTTTCATTCACAAAATTCTCTATATGAAATTTTCATTCACAAAGTTTGTATGTAGGAAATTTGCATTCACAAAGTTTTTGTTTATAAGAAATTTGCATTCACAAATATTTCGATATGAAATTTTAATTCTCAAAATATTTGTATGAAGAGGAAATTTTAAGTCACAATTTTTTTTTTACGCGAAATTGTTTTCACAAAATTTTCTAGACGAAATTTTTATTTACAATTTTTTTTTAGCAAATATGCATTAAAAATTTTTTCGATATGAAATTTTTATTCACTAAACGTCAGTATATATATGACGTTTTCATTCAAAAAATATTCTGTAGGAAATTTACTTTTATAACAATTTCATTTAAAACAATTCTGTACAACAATTTCATTAACAACATTATCTACAGATAATTTTTATTCACAACATTTCCTATAGAATATTTTTATTCACAAAATATTCTATAAAAAATTGTAAATAGGACTTTTTCGTTTAAAACTTTTCCTGTAGGTAAGTTTCATCCAAATTTTAATCCAAAAATGAGAAATTTTCATATACATTCACAAAATTTTCTGTTGGAAAAATCTATTCAAAAATTTTTGTATTAGAAATTTTCATTCACAAAATTTTGTATAGGAAATTTTTATTCAAAAAATTTGCTATAGGAAATTTTCAATTACCCAAATTTTCTATAAAAAATGTTCAGACCAAAAATGTTCTGTGGGGTATATTTTTTCACAAAATTTTCGGTGTGAAATTTTCATTCACAAAAGTTTCTATAGAAAGTTTCCATTCACAAAATTGTCTTTAGGAATTTTTATTCACCATGTTTTCTATAGGAGATATTTTTTACCACATTTTCTAGAGAAAATAGTCACGCACAATATTCTCTACAGGAACTAGTCATTAAAAAAAAGTAATCGTTCACAAAATTTTCTATAGAAAATTTCCATTCACAAATTATTTTATAGAAAATTTTCATTCACAAAATATTTTATCGAAAATTTTCATTCATAAAACTTAATATAGAAAATTTTTATTCGAAATTTTTTTTCAGAAAATTTTCATTCACAAAATTTTCACTATAGAACATTTTCATTCATAAAATTTGTTACCGAAAAATTCGTTCACAAAATTTTCTATAGGAATTTATTATATTTTCTAAAGGAAATATTTATTCGCCACATTTTCTACCGACTATAGCCATTCACAACATTCTTTACAGGAAATAGTCTTGCACTAAAATCTAGTATTCATTCACAAAAATTTCTATAAAAAATTTACATTCTCAAAACTTTTTATAAAAAATTTCCATTCTCAAAATTTTCTATAAAAAATTTCCATTCACAAAATTTTCTATAAAAATTTCCATTTACAAAGTTTCATTATAGAAAATTTTCATTCATAAAATTTGATATAGAAAACTTTCATTCACAAATTTTTTATTCGCAAATTTTTCTTCAGAAAATTTTCATTCACAAAATTTTCTATAGAAAATTTTCGCTCATAAAATTTGATGTAGAAAATTTTCATTCATAAAATTTAATATAGAAAATTTTCATTCACAAAATTTTTATTCGCAAACTTTTCTACAAAAAATTGTCATTCAAAACATTTTCATTCACAAATTTTGCTACCGAAAAATTCATTCACAATATTTTCTAAAGGAATTTATTATATTAGGTTAGGTTATGTTAGGTGGCAGCCCGATGTATCAGGCTCACTTAGACTATTCAGTCCATTGTGATACCACATTGGTGAACTTCTCTCTTATCACTGAGTGCTGCCCGATTCCATGTTAAGCTCAATGACAAGGGACCTCCTTTTTATAGCCGAGTCCGAACGGCGTTCCACATTGCAGTGAAACCACTTAGAGAAGCTTTGAAACCCTCAGAAATGTCACCACCATTACTGAGGTGGGATAATCCACCGCTTAAAAACTTTTTGGTGTTCGGTCGAAGCAGGAATCGAACCCACGACCTTATGTATGCAAGGCGGGCATGCTAACCATATATATATATATATATATATATATATATATATATATATATATATATATATATATATATATATATATATATATATATATATATATATATATAAAGGAAATATTTATTCATCACATTTTCTACAGAAAATAGTCATTCACAACATTCTCTACAGGGAATAGTCTTGCACAAAAAACTAGTATTCATTCACAAAATTTTCTATAAAAAAATTTTTCATAAAAATTTCCATTCACAAATGTTCGTTATAGAAAATTGTTATACATACAATTTGATATAGAAAACTCTTATTCACAAAATATTTATCCACAAGTATTTCTACAGAAAATTTTCATTCGCAAAAGATTCTATCGAAAATTTTCATTCACAAAATTTTCTATAGGAATTTTTCGAAAGAAAATTTTGTTTCTTTAGGAAATTTTTATTCACCGTATTTTCTATAAGAAATATTTATTTCTCTACAGAAAATAGTCATTCACAACATTTTCTACAGGAAATAGTCTTTGACAGAAAAATAGTATTTATTCACAAAATTTTATACAAAATATTTCCATTCACAAATTTTTCTATAAAAAGTTTCCATTCAAAAAATTTTCTATAAAAAATTTCACTATAGAAACTATTCATTCATATAGAAAATTTTCATTCACAAAAAATTTTTCTATCGAAAACTTTCATTCACAAAATTTTCTATCGAAAATTTTTATTCACAAAATTTGTATGTATTTTTTTTATATGGAAAAATTTTCATTCAAAAAATTTTCTATCGACAATTTTCATTCACAAAATTTGTATGTATTTTTTTTTAAATGGAAAATTTTACAGACATACCTTTTTAGTGTGTGTCTAAGCTATCTAGTTTTCGCTAAGCATTGATTGTATTTAAGCCTTTTATTGTACTAATATAAATTAATGACTAGGCATTTAATATGCACAAGCAACCATTCACATGGACGCACGCAATTAGCCTCATTCAATATGTAGGTCTCATTATCGGAGAGACCGCAAAGTGTTTAAGGAAATATTTAACTAACTCATTAGTCAGAATTAAATATAAGTCTGTTGATGGTGACTCACAAAGGTGAGATAAGATGGTAATTATATTTAAATTAAATCGAAATTAAATATCTTTGCCTATGGCTATTCCAAAAGGTGACGTAAGTAATTATCTGGAAAGACACACATGCAAATTAATTTCGAATATTGAAATTTTAAAGAGTGATGAAATGTAGTTAGGGGACATTGGATAAATTATTTTAGAAATATTACTTAAAAATAAAATAAACAAGGTCAACAATAATAAACCAGAAAAAAATATTTCCATAGCATATTTTAACTGTGTACAAAATTTTGTACAAATATTATTTCTATATAAAATTGTATTTCTATAGAAAATTTTGTCAAAATTTTATTTCAATATGAAATTTTGTCAAAATTTTATTTCAATAGAAAATTTTGTAAAATTATATTTTTATGGATAATTTTGTCAAAATTTTATGTCTATAGAAAATTGTTGGAAATTTTATTTCTATAGAAAATTTCTGAACATTTTATTTCTATACAAAATTTTCTGAACATTTTATGTCTATAGAAAATTTTATAAAAACATTTTCTTTTAAAGAACATTTTCTAAAACTTTCATTTCTATAGAAAATTGTATTTTTATAGAAATTTTTGTTTAAGTTTTATTTCTGTAGAAAATATTAATGAAATTTTATTTCTATAGAAAATTTTGTTAAAATTTTACTTCTATAGAAATTTTTGTCAAAATTTAATTTCAATTGGAAATTTTATCAAAATTTTACATCTATAGAATATTTTGTCAAAATTTTATTTTATAATTTTATTATATATATTTATAGAAAACTTCGTCAACATTTATTTTTTATATATAAAATGTTGCCAAAAGTTTACTTTTATAGAAAATTTTATTTCAACAGAAGTTTTACACATTTTCGGCATAGGTCGATTAATAGTTATTAATAAATTGACCTATAGCCGAAACTATGACAAATATTCCATAAAAATAAGATAAAAAGGTCAATACAAGTATTTGTATACAAGTATTTGTACAAATATTATTTCTATAGAAAATTTAATTTCTATAGAAAATTTTATTTCTATAGAAAATGTTGTCACAATTTTATTTATAGAAAACTTTGTCAAAATTTTATTTTTATACCCTGCGCCACACTGTGGAACAGGGTATTATAAGTTAGTGCATATGTTTGTAACACCCAGAAGGAGACGAGATAGACACATGGTGTCTTTGGCAATAATGCTCAGGGTGGATCCCTGAGTCGATATAACCATGTCCGTTTGTCCGTCTGTCTGTGAACACATTTTTGTGATCAAAGTCTAGGTCGCAATTTAAGTCCAATCGCCTTCAAATTTGGCACATGTTCCTAATTTGGGTCAGAATAGAATCCTATTGATTTTGGAAGAAATCGGTTCAGATTTAGATATAGCTCCCATATATATCTTTCGCCCGATATGGACTAATATGGTCCTAAAAGCCAGAGTTTTGGCCCAATTTGGTTGAAATTTTGCACAGGGAGTAGATTTGGCATTGTAGCTATGCGCGCCAAATTTGATTGAAATCGGTTCAGATTTAAATATAGCTTCTATATATATATTTTTCTGATTTCGACAAAAATGGTCGAAATACCAACATTTTCCTTGTAAAACGCCACTGCTTGTCGAAAAGTTTTAAAAATGACTCTTATTTTCCTAAAATTCTAATACATATATATCGAGCGATAAATCATAAATAAACTTTTGCGAAGTTTCCTTAAAATTGCTTCAGATTTAAATGTTTCCATTTTTTTACTAACATTGTGTTCCACCCTAGTGCATTAAAATTTGTCCAGATCGAGTTTCATCGAGTTTAAATGTATGTATTTGGGACAAATCATAATATATAACCCCCAACACAGTTGACGGATGTGATATGGTATCGAAAAGTGGTGCAGGGTATAATATAGTCGGCCCCGCCCGACTTTAGATTTTCCTTACTTGTTATGGATAATTTTGTTTCTATAGAATTTTTTCAAAATTTTATTTCTATAGACAATTTTGTCAAAATTTTATTTCTATAGAAAATTTTGTCAAAATTTTATTTCTATAGAAAATTTTGTCAAAATTTTATTTCTATAGAAAATTTTGTCAAATTTTTATTCCATTTAAAAATGTTGTCACAATTTTATTTATATAGAAAACTTTGTCAAAATTTTATTTTTATGGATAATTTTGTTTCCATAGAATTTTTTCAAAATTTTATTTCTACAGAAAATTTTGTCATAATTTTATTTCTATAGAAAATTTTGTCAAAATTTTATTTCTATAGAAAATTTTGTCAAATTTTATTCCTATAGAAAATTGTGTCAACATTTTATTTATATAGAATATTTTGTCAAAATTTAATTTTTATGGATAATTTTGTTTCTGTAGAATTTTTAAACATTTTATTTTTACAGAAAATTTTGTCACAATTTTATTTATATAGAAAATTTTGTCAAAATTTTATTTCTATAGAAAAATTTGTCAAAATTGTATTCCTATAGAAAATTGTGTCAAAATTTTATTTATATAGAAAACTTTGTCAAAATTTTATTTTTATGAATAATTTTGTTTCTATAGAATTTTTTCAAAAATTTATTTCTACAGAAAATGTTGTCATAATTTTATATCCATAGAAGATTTTGTTAAAATTTTATTTCTATAGAAAATTTTGCCAAAATTTTATTTATATAAAAAAAAAATTGTCAAAATTTGATTTCTATAGAAAATTTTTTTAAATTTTATTTCTGTAGAACATTTTCTGAAAATTTTATTTCTATAGAAAATTTTATCAAAATTTTGTCAAAATTTAATATATATAGAAAACTTTGTCTAAAGAAAATGTAAGTACCTCTTAGTTGGAAAAGAAGATATTGCAAAATCTACCAAACCATCAGAATTCTTATAATCTACCAAACAGTAAAACGTCCAACATATTTGGTAGAATTCTACCAACTGTGGCAACCGTGTTTACAATATGTACATCAAAAATTTTTATACACAAACTCCCCGTATCCTATCCTAAAACACACAAACATGCATACGTATTTATAGCATAAAGGGACATTATAAGCTCCTTAGTTATTATTCATTCAGGCCCAATGTACGTACATCGCTATTCGTTCCCATAATTGAGTAAAATCAATAACAATATTCCAATTCTTGTTATTTCACATGGAAAACGGCCAGCGTTTGAAATCAAGTGTAAATAATTTTTATTTATACTAGAAAATATTATATACATATAATTATAAAAATAACAATATTATTATTAATGAAATAGATAAATATTATTATGTAAATAGGATAAATATATTTGTGCTAGTAAATAGTATAATTGATTTTATTATTGTACTCGAAATATTTGGTAAATGTTATGTGAGAGTGATTTAAAATTTGTGCTTGATTATTTTGTAATGACATGGAATGAAAAGTAAAATAGATTTGCCGGCAGGCGAATGATTTAAGAAATTAATAATAAATATGTCTGTCACAACCACGCTATAATACACATAATATGCATAAAATATTAGCCTACATTTTTTTCAGGAGATGACTATATAATCTTACTTTACTTTAATTTTATGGGCATTAAAGAAGAATTTGTTTCACCTCCATATTTTTTCCGATTGGCCACAAATTGGAGAAAAGTAAGTAGAACAACTTCAATTTAATTTGTTTACTAGGACAAGAAGGTGATCCCGTTGTTGTTTATTTGTATCTCCATTTGCCCCTTGTCACTGTTCTCGGAGTCCGTCCACCGCCCATAGCACCGGAGGAAAGAGACCTCCCACGGCAGACTAGGGTACTTTTAGCCCAGTTAAGATCAGGCAAGTGCAGCCGCCTCAAATCATATTTATCTGTGATTGATAGCAGCGTAGCTGACGTATGTCCAATTTGCAACCAAGGGCCACACGACACGCGTCATCTTTTCTCTTGCCCAGCTAAACCAACCCGACTTACCGCCAGGTCACTCTGGACGCACCCCACCTTAGTCGCAGAGTTCCTCGATCTGGACACAAGCTGATGTACCAAAGCGTATAACATAAAAATGGATGAAATCACAATAAACTGTTACAACAACAACAACAAAATTTTCTATAGAAATACAATTTTGACAAAAGTTTCTATAGAAATAAAATTTTAACAAAATTTTCTAAAATTTTCTATAGAAATAAAATTTTGACAGAATTTTTTATAGAAATAAAATTTTGACAAAATTTTCTATAGAAATAAAAGTTTGACAAAATTTTCTATAGAAATAAAATTTGACAAAATTTTCTATAGAAATTAAATTTTTACAAAATGCTCTATAGAATTAAAATTTTGACAAAATTTTCTGTAGAAATAAAATTTTGACAAAATTTTCTACAGAAATAAAATTTTGACAACATTTTCTATAGAAATAAAATTTTGACAAAAATTTACAGAAAAAAAAATTTGACACAATTTTGTATAGAAATAAAACTAAGCCAAAATTTTCTATAAAAATAAAATTTTGACAAATTTTTCTATAGAAATAACATTTTAACAAATATTTCTGTAGAAATAAAGTTTTGACAAATTTTCTATAGAAATAAAATTTTGACAAAATTTTTTATAGAAATAACATTTTGACAGAATTTTCTATAGAAATAAAATTTTGACAAAATATTCTATCGAAATAAAATTTTGACAAAATTTTCTATAGAAATAAAATTTTGACAAAATTTTCCATAGAGAGAACATTTTAACAAAATTTTCTATAGAAATAAAATTTTGACAAAATTTTCTATAGAAATAAAATGTTGACAAAATTTTCTATAGAAATACAATTATGACAAAATTTTCTATAAAAATAAAATTTTGACAAATTTTTCTATAGAAATAACATTTTAACATATATTTCTATAGAAATAAAATTTTGACAAATTTTCTATAGAAGTAAAATTTTGACAGAATTTTCTATAGAAATAAAATTTTGACAGAATTTTCTATAGAAATAAAGTTTTGACAGAATTTTCTATTGAAATAAAATTTTGACAAAATATTCTATTGAAATAAAATTTTGACAAAATTTTCTATAGAAATAAAATTTTGACAAAATTTTCTGTAGAGAGAACATTTTAACAAATAAAAATTTTTTATAGAAATAAAATTTTCTATAGAAAATTTTGTTAAAATGTTCTCTCTACAGAAAATTTTGTCAAAATTTTATTTCTATAGAAAATTTTGTCAAAATTTTATTTTTATAGAAAATTTTGTCATAATTGTATTTCTATAGAAAATTTTGTCAACATTTTATTTCTATAGAAAATTTTGTCAACATTTTATTTCTATAGAAAATTCTGTCAACATTTTATTTCTATAGAAAATTCTGTCAAAATTTAATTTCTATAGAAAATTTGTCAAAATTTTATTTCTATAGAAAATTTTGTCAAAAATTTATTTCTATAGAAAATTTTGTCAAAAATTTATTTCTATAGAAAATTTTGTCAACATTTTATTTCTATAGAAAATTTTGTCAAAAATTTATTTCTATAGAAAATTTTGTTAAAATGTTCTCTCTATGGAAAATTTTGTCAAAATTTATTTTCTATAGAAAATTTTGTCAAAATTTTATTTCAATAGAATATTTTGTCAAAATTTTATTTCTATAGAAAATTCTGTCAAAATGTTATTTCTATAAAAAATTTTGTCAAAATATTATTTCTATAGAAAATTTGTCAAAATTTTATTTCTACAGAAATATTTGTTAAAATGTTATTTCTATAGAAAAAATTTTCAAAATTTTATTTTTATAGAAAATTTTGTCATAACTGTATTTCTATAGAAAATTTGTCAATAAAATTTTGTCAAAATTTTTTATAGAAATAAAATTTTGATAAAGTTTATAGAAAAACAATTTTGACAAAATTTTGTATAGAATTAAAATTTTGACAAATTTTTCTATAGAAAAAACATTTTAGTAAATATTTCTATAGAAATAAAATTCCTACAAAATTTTTTGTAGAGAGAAAATGTTGACAAAATTTTCTACACAAATAAAATTTTGACAAAATTTTCTACGGAAATAAAATATTGGCAAAATTTTCTATAGAAATAAAATTTTGACAAAATTTGCTATAGAAATAAAATTTTGACAAAATTTATAGAAAAAAAATTGACAAAATTTTCTATAGAAATTAGATTTTGACAAAATTTTGTATAGAAATAAAATTTTGACATATTTTTCTATAGAAATAATATTTTAACAAAATTTTCTATAGAAATAACCTTTTACCAAAATTTTCTGTAGAAATAAAATTTTGACAAAATTGTCTATAGAAATAAAATTTTTACAAAATTTTCTGTAGAGAGAAAATTTTGACAAAATTTTCTATAGAAATAAAATTTTGACAAAATTTTCTATAGAAATAAAAAGGCACCGTGGTGCAATGGTTAGCATGCCCGCCTTGCATACACAAGGTCGTGGGTTCGATTCCTGCTTCGACCAAACACCAAAAAGTTTTTCAGCGGTGGATTATCCCACCTCAGTAATGCTGGTGACATTTCTGAGGGTTTCAAAGCTTCTCTAAGTGCTTTCACTGCAAAGTGGAACGCCGTTCGGACTAGGCTATAAAAAGGAGGTCCCTTGTCATTGTGCTTAACATGGAATCGGGCAGCACACAGTGATAAGAGGCAAGTTCACCAATGTGGTATCACAATGAACTGAATAGTCTAAGTGAGCCTGATACATCGGGCTGCCAGCTAACCTAGGTTAGGTTAGGTTAGGTTAAAGTGGCAGCCCGATTAAGATTCAGGCTCACTTAGACTATTCAGTCCATTGTGATACCACATTAACTAAAAGTACCTATTACATATGGGCACTTCTAGTTTTAACCGCTGAACCTTCTTGATTATTTTTCTTTGTTGAACCAACCAGATTGTTCCAAAAATATTAGCAGACTGCTTAAGTTAACGTTTTCCAGATCCGCCAGTAATCTGAAGCTATATGCTCCTAAAAGTTGCTTGCGCTTTACACAAAATGCAGGACACTCACACAAGAGGTGTTTAATTGATTCTTTTTCCTCCGCATCATGACAGCTCATACAATAGTCATTATACTTCGCGCCAATAGTTTTTGCAAAATCTCCTATCAGGCAGCGACCCGTTATAGCAGATATCAGGAGTGATACCTGTCGTCTCGAGAACATTAGCATATCTAGTGTGCGGTTTAAGTTGAAATGGGACCATATTTGCTTGGTGTCGTTACAACCCTTGCAATTCTCCCATCGAACATTTGCCATCGTAACAGTCTTCTCACGCAGCATGAGCTTGCAGGTAGCTAGGGGCATACCAACAAATTCTAGTTCCCCTGGAATATGTAAGGTAGTCCCTAGCCTTGCCAACTCATCCGCTTCGCAGTTCCCCGGTATGTTCCTATGGCCAGGCACCCATATTAGGTGAATATTGTACTGCTCAGCCATCTCATTGAGAGATTTGCGGCAATCGATGGCCGTTTTCGAGTTGAGGAACACAGAGTCCAAGGATTTTATTGCAGGTTGACTGTCTGAGTATATATTAATGCCCACATTTTTTGGAACATTACTTCTCAGCCAGTTCGCCACCTCTCTTATTGCTAATATTTCAGCCTGAAAAACACTACAGTGATTAGGTAATCTTTTCGCTATTTGAAGTTCCAGATCACTAGAATACACTCCGAAACCCACCCGTCCATCCAATTTGGAGCCATCAGTGTAGAAATCTATATATTCTTTATTCCCCGGGGTCTGTGTGCACCACGCCTCACTGTTGGGGATTAGAGTCTCAAACTTTTTGTCGAAAAGTGGACTCGCCAAAGTGTAATCCACTACGTTAGGCACATCTGACATTATTTTGAGGACAGAACTGTGACCGTAACCATTTTCCGACCACAGCGATAGTTCGCGCAACCGCACAGCCGTTGTTGCAGCTGACTTTTTGGCCAAAATGTCTAAAGGCAATAGATGCATCATGACATTAAGGGAATTTGTTCCTGTCTTGCTGAATGCGCCTGAAATACACAAACACGCCATACGCTGAACTTTATCTAAACCAGTCGGTTTCTGAAGTGCCGGCCACCAGACTACAACACCATATAGCATTATAGGTCTAACCACTGCCGGTATAGCCAATGCACAATTTTTGGTTTTAGTCCCCACTTTTTTCCTATTGCCTTTTTGCACGAGTACAAAGCTACAGTTGCCTTCCTCGCCCTTTCTTCAATATTAAGCTTAAAGTTCAGCTTCCTGTCCAAAATAACGCCAAGGTATTTTGCACACTCACCAAAGGGAATTTCAATACCCCCTAAGGAAATAGGCCTAACCGTGGGAGTTTTGCGATCTTTGCAGTACATGACTAATTCTGTCTTTGCAGGATTTACCCCAAGACCATTGTCTTTCGCCCATTGTTCAGTCATCCGGAGGGCCCTCTGAATAATATCTCCGATTGTGGATGGGAATTTTCCCCTGACTGCCAGAGCTACATCATCTGCGTATGCCACCACTTTTATCCTTTCTTTTTCTAGGGTAACCAGAAGGTTAATTACAGCAACATTCCAAAGAAGAGGTGATAGAACTCCTCCTTGGGGAGTGCCTCTGTTCACATACTTTTGTATGTTTGCTTGTCCTAGTGTGGCTGAATTACGTCTCTTCATTAGCAGTTCGTCTAACAGCCTGAGTATACATGGATCAACATTCAGAGTTGTCAGTCCATTTAATATCGAGCTCGGATGGACATTATTGAACGCCCCTTCGATGTCTAGAAACGCCACTATTGTGTATTCTTTGACAGATAGTGAGCTTTCAATAAAGCTGACTAGTTCATGTAGTGCGGTCTCAGTAGACCTGCCCTTCGAGTATGCATGCTGTCGTTTCGAGAACAAACTTGAATCGATGCTAGTTCTAAGATAAATATCTATCATCCTCTCCAGAGTCTTAAGTAGGAATGAGGATAAGCTGATTGGTCGGAAATCCTTCGCCCTCGAGTGAGAGGCTTTTCCCGCTTTAGGTATGGAAACGACCTTTGTTTCCCTCCACTTTCCTGGGATATATGATAAGTTGATACATCCTTTATATATCACCGACAACCAGGGGATAATTTTGTCAGTTACAGCTTGTAACTCAGCCGGAGTAATTCCATCAGGTCCAGGGGATTTGAATGGTCCAAAGCTATTTAGCGCCCATCTTATTCTAGTTTCCGATACAATTTCCTCGACAGGAAACGACAGCTGAGCAACTGTGGCACCGCCAGTACATGGTTCAACCGTCTGATTTCCAGGAAAATGTGTGTCCAATAGTACCTCCAGCGTCTCCTCACTGGACGTTGTCCAATTGCCCTCCGATGTTTTAATGAAACCTGGAGCGGAGTTGGTGGATGCTAGAACCTTCCGTAGTCTGGAAGTCTCGGACGTATTCTCAATACTGCTGCAGTAAGCATTCCAAGAGTTATGCTGAGCCTTTCTCAGTTCTCGCTTGTATCCTCTCAGATTCTTCTTGTAAGCGTCCCAGTCCTCAGGGGCTCTGGTGGACTTTGCCTTGTTAAAGAGCTTCCTGCAGGATTTCCTCATATTACTTAATTCCGTAGACCACCATGGTGGTCGATGTTTCCCCCTTGGCTTTCCTCTAGGGCATGCAGCTTTCAGTGAGATGTTGAAGGCCTTAGTAATCCGCTCCACTGCGTGTTCGATATCTTGCACATTTCTCATATTTGTCTCTGTTATTTCCGGTATCATCATATTGAACGATTCCCTATACCTATTCCAGTCAGCTTTCCTAACATTTGGCGGAAATATGATCTTGGTGATATGAACATCAAATTTGAAACTGATGTAGCGATGATCTGAGAAGCTGTGTTCACTTAAAACCTGCCACTCAGATATCATTTCATTCAGTTCTTGCGAGGCCAAGGTGATGTCCAAAACCTCTTGCCTGTTTTTAGTGACAAAGGTTGGGACATCTCCCTTGTTGCAAACTACCAGATTAGTACGCAAAATAAACTCTATTAGCGACTCTCCCCTTGCATTAGTATCACTACTTCCCCATATACTATGATGTGCATTCGCATCGCATCCCATAATGAGTTTCGTCTTTGTTTTCAGTGACTCATCCACTAAGGTCTTAACGGCATATGGAGGCATCTCCCTGTCATGTCCCATGTAGACCGAAGATACCCAATATTTGCATTTGGCTATTTCTAAACTTGCAACGACAGTGTCTGTATTGCACATTGAAGGAAGCAGAAACAAGTTGAGCTCGTTTTTAGCAATTATACAGGCTCGATTTACATCATTACCAGTATACTGCAATAGTTTGAACCCCGGAGTACTTAGTTCACATATTTTGTTTTTATAAACATATGAATAAGAACTATATCTATGTCCCCTTTCATCAGGAGAACTTTTAAGGCAGCACATGCAGCCTTACAATGATGAAGATTTATCTGGAGGATCCGTAGGACCATCGAGATTTTCAACAACCGTCACATCAGCCGCTTCAATCGAGTCATCAAGAATGTCCTCTTCAGAGATATCGGTGACTCTCGCAATAACCATAGGTTCAACTTTGGTGAGTTCTGAGGCAGTAGAAGCCTCCTCACGCATACGGTATCTATCCATGTCCTCAAATGTCTTGGTATCCCCCTCGACTTCGCAAGAGGATCCGCTTACTTCTGATTCAGACAGAGGCTTGTCCATTTCTGAATCCTTTAGCTGATCGTTTTTATACACCTTCATTTGGATATAATGAAAGCCATAACATACACGGCCCTGGGACTTTGCTAGATGTGGCAAAGACTGAGTGTTCAATATAAACACTGCATGCCGTCTTGGCCCATCCACTTCATCCAAACGGCCAACCTTCCAATCAGCTGTTGGAAGATCTGGATTGCATTGTTTCAGTCTATTTAAAATAGATTCAGGGTCAGGAGGGTTTGCGGGTATCCACGCATGTGCTCTTGGTCTAGCCGGTATGTCTTTCTTCTCGACTAACTCTAGAGCAGCTCCTTCCCAAACTTCACCAATTAGTATCAGAGCAGCTTTAAAACATTCTATAGACCTCTGGTCCTCAAATGCGACTAGCTTAAATCGTCCTTGATACCAACCAGCCTCTTGGTGTCGAGGATCTGGGCCGGGAAACTTTTCCAGCACCTGTGAGTAGACGCCAGACAAAGCATTCTCAATTTCCCCCCATTTTTGCTTTGGAACCATACCGTCCAATGCTCCTTTATTTATGATAGCCATCACAAGGCTATCTTTAGCAACTGAGGCAAACGATCGTTGATCCCTTTTGGAGGATGGCAGCTCATCCGGTGATCGTTCCCTTTTTCCAGCCTCAAGAATTCCTTGAGCCCATTTTAAGGAATCGCTTTGTTTAGCCGACAACGTGCTTGGGTCGACTGATCCTAATTTCTTTAGGATAAACAAAGCATTTCTGCGTTCTTTGAATCTCTTTCGTGAGGGATTACCTCCTTTTGATGCCGTTACCTTGGAAAAGGTCCGACTTGTCAAATTGTCGCCACCTGTCGACCCGTCTACAGGTCGACTAATTGGGCCTAACTCTTGGTCATTGCCCAAATTTATAACTCCAGTCGATACCCGTCCACTGGGCCCTGAAGTTAGCAACCCAGTGGATGTCTTTGAATTTCTCTGCATGGTGGCCTAATATCCCACCACACTTGAAATTCGTAGTAGGTACTTATTACAATGATTTTATCCGCTATTAAAAAAACACGTCCGTTCCGTTCGACGGTTGAAATGCCAGCTAACCTAACCTAACCTTCTATAGAAATAAAACTAAACTAAAATTTCTATAAAAATAAAATTTTGACAAATTTTTCTATACAAATAAAATTTTGACAAAATTTTCTATAGTAGTTGTGTTCCTTTACGTACTACTAGTTACTACTTTTACTAGTTTTTACTAGAAACCGTTCCTCAACCCCAAAAAATAGTAAAAGTAGTAAACAATTTTAAGAGAACAATGTCAAAATGCATGTCTCTTTTAAAATTTTTTTACTACAAGTTACTCGACAAATTCTTTCGAGTAAAAGTTGCAGATATGTCATGACAAAAATAATTATTTGTTTTCAAATTTTCCAAACTAAAGTAGTTCCAAATCGCTTTTTTTTGGAAATAAATCTGTAACTTTTTAATGGATTAAGATATCATCATAATTTTTTCTTTGTGCCAAAGCTGAAATGTTTTTCTCTATATTTAGAGGTTTGTAGGTCCCTAGTGGATTCACGGGCTGGTCTATAGACGTTGGAAGTTGGACACCTCTGATGTATGCAATTTAGTGTTACTTGGCAAACGCGCAATTATGCACCGATTTTCATGATTTTTGCTTTGCTGGATAGAACTTATAAACTACCATAAAAAGATTGTGTATGTGTGCGAATATATCTAATATTTGCGAGATAGGGCCTTACAATTTATTTTTTTGCAAAATTTGAACAAAGTGGGGTCTGTATTTTGAGTCTAGAAGGACTACATTCCTTATAAAATTCTACGTATTCTGGAGGAAATTTTGTGCACCTTTGTACTTTAGATTTAACGTGTAGACTCCACAATTTGGAATTTCAAAACAATGCCGAACCAATACCACTTGTTTCGAAAAAAGTACCAAAACATTGACCGACTCACACCAAATTCGGCACACCCTTTAATGGACCAAAAGTACCTCTACGTTTTGAATTTCATGCAAATCGGATAAAAGTTTTAATGTCTATGTCATGAAGACCCCAATTCGGGGGTCGGTTCATATGGAAGTAAAATCGAAACTTAGGCCGAAGTAGTCCCATCTTCAAAATTGACCTGCATGTAGAAGAAAAACGTGTCTGTTAAAATTTCAGCACTATAGGTTCATTATTGATGGAAGTAGCCTGATTACAACAGATAGCCAGGCAGAGAGACATCGTCTTATAATTTCTCCCTGATCAAGACTATATATACTTTATATAGTCAGAATCAGAGATGGTCTGTCGTAAACTGTAAGGTATTTGACATACATTTACGACGTATTTTACCATACGTCAAAAACGTCGTAAACCTTCGTAAAATACTTAGTTTTTGACAATATACGAATTTCTATCGAATGCTTTTTTAGAACCGTTTATTTCGTACTTTTTTTTTAATTTTTGTATTTATGAATGACTTTTCATTATAAAAAAGAAAATGCTAACCTTCGTAAAATACTTAGTTTTTGTCAAAAATATATTTTTTGTACAGTACGTTTATTAGAACCATTTATGTCTTACTTGATTTGAGAATGATTATTAATAAAATTAAATATGCGTGGTTGGTATTTTGCATGCCCACACGTTGTACCTAAATCTGTGCCACAACAATGAAAACGAGTTGCATTCAAATGTTTATGCCAGCGAATCGTGCAAATTTCGTTTGAATAAAAATTTCAAAATATTATTATAAAAAATCTAAAATACTTCAATATGACTTTTTCATGGCTTAGGATACTAAAAATAGTTTTTTTAATCAAATCTAAGGGTCCTGTAGGCGTTTTTGACATTTATTACGTTTTTTACCTTTTATACAGGTATATTACGTTTTCGACGTTTACAACTTTTTGACAGTAGAAAACCCAACAAATTGCTACTTGGACCATCTCTGGTCAGAATTCGTTATTTGTATGTGTTACAAACGGAATGAAAAACCCCACCTTATAAGATACTTTATGGCCCAGAAGCCAGAGTTTTACTTTGATTAAAAATTTTGCAAAAGGAGTACTTTTTATAACAAAGTAAAAACCATAGCTTCTTTCTATCGTAATAAGGATTTCAAAGTTTCCTGCAAAAAATCTGCCATTTGTCAAAAAAAAAATTCTATATAAAAGTATTTAATTTACCTACATGTTTTGAAAATATTTATTCAAATCACAATGCTTCTTTTGTTTTTTGTTTGACATTTTTACAATTTTTACTATATTTTCGTTCCTGTACATTTAACAAATATAGAAATCTGAGAGGATTTTCAATATTTCTCTCTTTTACTACTTTTAACTACGAGTAAAGTAAAGGAACACACCTAGTAATAGGGGTCTCCTTTTGTCAGATTAAAAAAAAAAAAAAACAAGTATATACAGCAGTAAGTTCGGCCGGGCCGAATCTTAAATACCCACCACCATGAACTAAATATTAGGGTTTCCTTTGAAATTTCAGGAGGGCTTGAGGACACTTCCCGAAGATAAATTTAAAGATTTCACCTATGAGGACTATATCATGTTCTGGATTTATAAGAACCATTTTTGTTTGAGTTTTATAGGAATCATTAAGATCTCTTGTAAGTGTGCAAGAAAATTATAAAATACTGTCTTGACTCGAAATCTTAAATCTGTAGAAGTAAAATCTGGAAATTTTGCATTCAGTTTCAAGCAATTTTCATGATCAGTGCGCCTTCTATACCCTCAAGAAGTGAAATCGGTCTATATGGAGGCATTACCAAATGGACCGATAAAAACTTAATCCGACACACGTTTTTGTGAGCCTAAAATAGCAGAATATTTACAATTTCAGGTAAATCGGATAAAAACTACGGTTTCTAGAAACCCAAGGAGTTAAATCGGGAGATCGTTATTATGGGGGCTATGCTAAAATATGGACCGATACTCACCGTTTTCGGCACACCTCTTTATAGCCGAAAATACCTCTAGATTTCCAATTTCAGGCAAATTGGATAAAAACTTCGGATTCTAGAAGCCCAAGAAGTAAAATCGGGATTTCGGTCTATATGGGGGCTATACCAAAACATGGACCGATACTCACCATTTGGGGTACACCTCTTTATGGTCCTAAAATATCTATAAATTTCCAATTTCAGACAAACTGTATATAAACTACGGATTCTATAAACCCAAGATGTAAAATCGGGAGATCGGTCTATATGGGGGCTATACCAAAACATGGAACGATACGGACCATTTTCGGCACACCTTTTGATGGTCCTCAAGTACCTCTAAATTTTCAATTTCAGGCAAATTGGATAAAAACTACGGTTTCTATAAGCCCAAGACCCCAAATCGGGAGGTCGGTTTATATGGGGACCATACCAAAACAAGGACCGATGCTCACCATTTTTGGCACACCTCTTTACGGTTCTGAAGTACCTCTCGATTTCCAATTTCAGGTAAATTGGATAAAAACTGCGGTTTCTATAAGCCCAAGAAGTAAAATCTTAAGATCGGTCTATATGGGGGCTATACCAAAATATGGACCGATTCTCACCATTTTTGGCAAACCTCTTTATGGTCATAAAGTGCTTCTAGATTTCAAATTTTAGGCAAATTGGATTAAAACTACGAGTTCTATAAGCCCAAGACCCCAAATCGGGAGGTCGGTTTATATGGGGACTATATCAAAACCTGGACCGATATAGCCCATCGTCGAACTTGACCTGCCTGCAGACAAAAGACGAGTTTGTGCAAAAATTCAGCACGATTGCTTCATTATTGAAGACTGTAGCGTGATTACAACAGACAGACAGACGGACATCGTTATATCGTCTTAGAATTTCTCCCTGATCAAGAATATATATACTTTATATAGTCGGAAATCGATATTTCGATGTGTTACAAACGGAATGACAAACTTATTATACCCCCATCACCATTCCATGGTGGTGGGTATAAAAAACACTAGAAATTAATTGATTTGCTTGAACCACATTTACAGAAGTTCGATACGACATTCCATACGAATATCCTTTCAATAACACTTTTTTACAATTTCTTACGCCCCCCCATTTGATAAATTTAATTTTCAGCAAAGTGTTCCTCATAAATTATAAAACATGTGGGTCTTTGCTTTATTAAATTCTGTACTTTTGCCATTTTGTTTCTCGTCACGTCATTTCGGATTGCCATTTTGTGTTGAATGTTTCATGTTCGAATGGAGAAAGATTGCGACATGACTGCAACGGCGACTATGTCTTCTTTGGTGGTATTAAAAAATTCCTCCTTTTTAATGTCGTGAGTTGAGCATGCAAACTATCACAGAAAAACACAGAAGCAGAAGTAAAAGTTTGTCGTAGTTTTGTAGCAAAAGACAAATAAATGTCGCATCTCAGGAGCAATGACTGCAACAATTGCGAATGTGTCTTTTGCAGCCACAAATTACTTTCGTTGGAATAAAATTGAATAATGTTTCACAAATATTGTAGATGTGTTAAAGAAACTTGTAAGCGTATAAATGGAATCGTAAAGAGGCGTACAAAATTTGTATTTAATTTATGAGAGCAATAAAAGAGAACAAGTCATTTATTTGCTATTTAATGAGTCAACATGAATTATAAGGAAATTATCAAACAAATGTCTTTATGCACAGTTTTGCGGCTGGCTTTATTGATATGATGAAATATTTTTATAGCAAATAAATTAAAATTGTAAAATATACTCCAAGCAAAAAATAAAACAATCGCATTATCCCGCTTGCACTAAAATGGACTGTCTCTGAAATAAATGTTTAGCGTCAGACCCTCTAACGATATTAACATTGACGGTAAACATAACCAGAGTAATTGTCCATAGGCCCAAAAAAAATTGACGGAAACCCACGCTTTCATTACTCCGTTTGTAAGGCTTGGAAATATGGGTCTCACAGCCCCATATACACAGTGTGGCTAATGTTTATTGCAACCAAATTCAGATTACTATCATTTCTCGTCTGACAGAATTATTCCAGTGAAAATTATCTCTGTTGTGTAAAAACTTACAAAAGCATTTTGATCTATTGCATTCAGAAATAAAGTTATTCGTGATAAAGCGTGACAGTATGATCGGTTTATATTTGGATGAAGAACTACAAGTGGCTATCATTAGAGCCCTCAAATATTTAAATGAGAATAAATAATTTTTTTCATATAGCATTGCTCGTTACCCTGATACTGACAGTGACAATGCAACACCAGAAATTATCCGAAAAGTAAAGGCCAGATGTGATCGAAATCCACGATGGAGTAGTAGAAAACGTGCTCACGAGATGAACATATCGCGAGTATGGATCTATGTATTGCATATTCAAAGCTGAGCTTGGGATAAAGCCATTGAAGTTCCAAAAAGTGGAAGAGTTCAGCGATGCACAAAAAAGTTGGACTGTAAAGAGCCAAGATGAGTTGCTTCCACGGTTGCCACTCGTGCCAAAAATAATTTAACAAAAAGAAAAAAAGTGTAAGGTTAACTAAAAGTTACAAAAGTGTCATCATATCTAGACCGACGGGAATGGCCTGCAGAGCCACTTTCGTGCAGCATGCGATGGCTTTGTCGACCGTTTGTAGGTCATAATTCGTACTAAAGACAATTTATTATCTTTTCTGCAATCAAATATCTAGTGACTATTCTTGCCTTTCGTCCATAGTTTTGACTCACCCCAAAGGTATTTATGTATTAATTAATTGACATTTACCTTTGGCATTTAACTAATTTGTATAAAGTCATATTGTAGCTATTGTATAAACTATTAATTACTTTATGATTATATATCATTTCGGTAGACTAATAGTCATAAATTTACAAATGAATCGACTATAATCCCATATGCTTGATTTAAATGTGAATTAATTGCATAAATATGCAATTAGAGAATATCGTTAGATAATTGAGGAGATAAACCATTTGAGTTGCAGTATAAAAAATCACAAAAATCTTGGGATATAAAACATATATCTGGTTTTATTTGTTCTTCAGGGTATGCTTTTTTTCAGTGTAGATCTTTTGCCCCATAAGCATTCATATGACCACAGAGGCCAAGGTTTTATTCTAATTTACGTGAGCTAACATTCTTACGGCCATTTTCATTTATCTCCGGTAGACTTTAACTCCCAGTGAACAGAAAGTAAAATCGAAATAGCTTCTCTCCGGTTAACTTTAAATTAAAAATTTTTAGCAGTTAAGTTCCTAACTGGCATATGGAATATATAGACATGATGACAGACATGTCCATCGTACGGTTTAAAAGTTCGTTAGCTAACGTAGCACTTACGGAGCTTTCTGAAAATGGGGGTTAATGTGCATGATTTTTCAATGTGTGCCAAATTTGTTCAAAATCTGCTCGGATTTAGATCACGGTTGCCACAGTTTGTAGAATTCTAACAAAAATGGTATATTTTCTACTGTTTGGTAGGTTGGTAGAATTCTTTGGTAAATTTTGCAAAGAAGAGAAATAAACTTTTGACGAAATTTTCTATAGAAATAAAATTATGACAAAATTTTCTATAGAAATAAAATTTCGACAAAATTTTCCATAGGAATAAAATTTTGACAAAATTTTCCATAGAAATAAAATTTTGACAAAATTTTCAATAGAAATAAAATTTTGACAAAATTTTTTATAGAAATAAAATTTTGACAAAATTTTCCATAGAAATAAAATTTCGATAAAATTTTCCATAGAAATAAAATTTTGTCAAAATTTTCAATAGAAATAAAATTTTGACAAAATTTTATATAGAAATAAAATTTTGACAAAATTTTCTATAGAAATAAAATTTAGACAAAATTTGCTATAGAAACAAAATTTAGAAAAAATTTTCTATAGAAATAATATTTTGACAATATTTTCTATAGAAATACAATTTTCTTTAATCATTGTTGTTGTTTTTGATTTCAGCTTAAAACCATGTATTGACTGAATTACAAGTGTATTTGTGCAAAATCCTATAGACTGCAAACCTTTTTTACATGTAAAACCTTTTGCTATCATTTAAAACCTTTTTCGGAAGGTTCAAGTGTGGTTCACTTTTGGGTTTAGTGAACGGCCTGAATTTATTCTGCTAATTGGTTGATAACTTTGCTGCAAACAGAGGATGCTGATGAGGAATGTGGTAATTCCGAAACGTGCGTCCATCCAACCATCTTGCAGATTATAGGCTTTGCCCAAATAATTTTGACAACCATTTTTATCCACTGTTGGTTTAGCTACACTTGTAGTTTAGTCAATGCCTGGTTTTAAGCTGAAATCAAAAATAACAACAATGATTAAAAAAAATAATAATAATAAACAATAACAAAACAAAACGAATGAAATACAATTTTGGCAAAAATAAAATATATACCGATCCAAATTAAAATATTTATAACAAGTATATACAGCAGTAAGTTCGACCGGGCCGAATCTTATATACCCACCACCATGAACCAAATATTAGGGTTTCCTTTGAAATTTCATGCGGGATGGAGGACATGAGGACACTTCCCGAAGATACATTTAAAGATTTCACCTATGAGGACTATATCAGATTCTGGATTTATAAGAACCATTTTTGTTTGAGTTTTAGAGGAATCATTAACATCTCTTGTAAGTGTGCAAGAAAATTATAAAATAACGTCTTGATTTGAAATTTTAAATCTGTAGATTTTCACCCGAGAAATAAAATCTGGAAATTTTACATTGAGTTTCAAGCAATTTTTATGATCAGTGCGCCTTCTATACTCTCAAGAAGTGAAATCGGTCGATATGGAGGCATTACCAAATGGACCGATAAAAACTTAATCCGATACACGTTTTTGTGAGCCTAAAATACCAGAATATTTACAATTTCAGGCAAATCGGATAAAAACTACGGTTTCTAGAAACCTAAGCAGTTAAATCGGGAAATCGTTCTTATGGGGGCTATACTAAAATACGGACCGATACTAACCGTTTCCGGCACACCTCCTTATGGCCCGAAAATACCTCTAGATTTCCAATTTCAGGAAAATTGGATAAAAACTACGGTTTCTATAAGCCCAAGAAGTAAAATCGGGAGATCGGTCTATATGGGGGCTACGCCATAACATGGACCGATACTCACCATTTGTGGCACACATCTTTATGGTCCTAAAATACCTCAAGATTTCCAATTTCAGGCAAATTGGATAAAAACTACGGTTTCTATAAGCCCAAGAAGTAAAATCGGGAGATCGGTCTATATGGGGTCTATATCAAAACATGGACCGATACTCACCATTTTTGGCACACCTCTTAATGGCCCTCAAATACCTCTAGATTTCCAATTTCAGGCAAATCGGATAAAAACTACGGTTTCTATAAGCCCAAGAAGTAAAATCGGGAGATCGGTCTATATGGGGGATATACCAAAACATGGACCGATGCTCACCATTTTTGGCACACCTCTTTATGGTCATAAAATACCTCTAGATTGCAAATTTCGGACAAATTGGATAAAAACTACGATTTCTATAAGCCCAAGACCCCAAATCGGGAGGTCGGTTTATATGGGGACTATATCAAAACCTTGACCGATATAGCCCATCTTCGAACTTGACCTGCCTGCAGACAAAAGACGAGTTTGTGCAAAATTTCAGCACGATTGCTTCATTATTGAAGATTGTAGCGTGATTACAACAGACAGACAGACAGACGGACATGGCCATATCGTCTTAGAACTTCTCCCTGATCAAGAATATATATACTTTATATAGTCGGAAATCGATATTTCGATATACGGAATGACAAACTTATACCCCCGTCACCATTCTATGGTGGTGGGTATAAAATAGCATCATACCACTTTTAAAATATGGTTTTAGGCAAAATTGTTTGGTGGGCTAATATTTATGTGCGCCACTGTATATGTTTTTCCGATTTGAGCATATAGCCAAAACGCCACTGCTATGTCGAAAACTTTTAAGAATGACTAAAATTTTCCTATACCTTTAATAAATATCTATTGACCGATAAATCATAACCTTACTTTTGCGAAATTGCATAAACATGGCGTTAGATTTAAATATTTCTCATATTTTTTACTAATACAAGTATTTTGCTCTATCTCATCGTATTAGATGGTTTAAATTTTAACTCTAGAGATTTTCTAGAAATCTGCAAATCCGCCCGACTGTAGACTTTCCTTACTTGTTTTTTTTTTTTTTTTTTTTTTTTTTTTGGGATTTATACCTATTAGTCTCACTTCTTCAGAAAAGAGAATACGTTATTTGAATTGAATTTGCTACTTTTGTAAATCCATAACATTGTTGATTTTAAAATTCTTTTGTGTGTGTGTGTGTTTTTTTTTTTAATTAAAAGTTTTTTAAAAACTAGAAAAAAATAAAATCCATTGTTAGGATTAAATGAGATTTGTCTCGACTAAATTCAATTGCATTTTTTTGTGTCATCATAGTGAATATACCATTAGTTTAATTTCACAAACATTTTTCTGAACACAAGAAGCAAATACAATTTTCTCTCTCTTTCTCCCTCTCTCAATTTATTTGAGTTTTTTGTTTTTGTTATCATAGTTATTCACTATCCATTAGTTTATTTTCACAAATATTGTTCGGAATACACAGGAAGCAAATACAATTGTGTCTCTTTTTCTCGCCCTCTCTTAACATATTTGAGTATTATGCCTTCTAACCAAAATCATATCAAATAAATAGACAATTTATAACTTATAAAGTTATTGATACAAACTAAATAAACTAAAATAAAATATACATATAAATTAAATAATAATTTATAGACAAACTGTGTTTTTAGGTATATGAACTTGTTATAGCCGATTAATAAACATGAAATATAATTTTGTAAAATTCGATATTTGATACCAATTTGTTGCTAAATATAATTACATGAAAAGCTATAAATATATTTAATGGACATATATAAATACAATTATCATAGCTTTAGATATTAATATGTAATAGTTGCGAAATAAACCATAAAATATAATCTGTATACATATTTTAATGTACTGTTGCTTAAATAGCTTATGACCTCTATGTGTTAAAAAAAAATGTTATGGAAAAGTCAGTAACATTTGGGTAAGGATATTGGAATAATTTAAGTGGTAAATTGGAGAGAAAATCAACATTTCTTTTAGTATATCAAAAAGTATTTCTTTGGTTACTAAAGAGTGGTTGCTTTAAAGATTTTAATGATTGCCGTGATAATATTCATTGCTGTTGCCTACTTCTTTAATGTCTATAATTTGAGTTTTGTAAAAATTTTCCCTTCCTGACCGTATTTATTTACCGTGGCGTCCTTAGACCTTAGTTCTTTCATGACATTGTCTATTGTTCCCCTGATGAATCTATTAGCCTAAGAATTTATGGTCTATGCGGTAGATTTTTATGTCATGTTTTCACATTTTATGTCAAAACTTGCATTCATTTGTGTTCGTATCTCATTTCATTTTTAATTGTACCGCAATATTACAAACGACATCATAACTAAAACCGCTAGTCATTAAATATATGCAAGTGGGTTGGAGAAAAAAAGGACAACAATTATGTGAAGGACATAAAACAGGATAATACAAAGTTCTAAAATGAGTTCATATACATACATTTTGCCATAAATGGGGAAGAGATAAATTTGGGCGAAGTCGACATTATGGGGTCCTACAATGAAGATAAACTTAGGTAGATTTGAATGAAGTATACACTGAAAAAATTATTCACATAAAGTCTAAATTTTAGGATATGCAATTTAATATTAGGAACAAATTTCTTTAAAATAAACAAATAAAAGTCCGCCGTCTTTGCTTTAGGTGAGGATAGGTTTGGTGTAGTGATATAGTTGTGATGGTGAATTTCTCCCTTATCACTGAGTGCTGCCCTCTGAGTGACCCACTACCCTTTGTTTGCAAGGCGGGCATGCTAACTATTACACCAAGGTGGCACCGTCTTTGCTTTAAATTCATTTTCATTAAATTTAGGACACGAATCGTTATAATTTCTTATATGTCCATTAAAGTTGTATGTCTTGTAGTAAGACAAAAAATAGAGACTTAAAAGTACTTTTTCAACAAGTATATACAATAGAAAGTTCGTCCGGGCCGAATCTTAGATAACCACCACCACGAATCAAATATTATATTTTCTTTGAAAATTTCAGTGGGGTTTGATGACATATATTCTCCCAAGCAGAGCAGTTCAACCAGTACGCTTCCCGAAGATAAATTTAAAGATTTTATCTATGAAGACTAAAGACTCAAAAGTCCGCTGGCAAAGTAATGGCCTCTGTTTTTTGGGAAGCGCATGGAATAATTTTTATCGATTATCTTGTGAAAGGAAAGACCATCAACAGTGACTATTATATAGCGTTATTGGAGCGTTTGAAGGTCGAAATTGCGGCAAAACGGCCCCATATGAAGAAGAAAAAAGTGTTGTTCCACCAAGACAACGCACCGTGCCACAAGTCATTGAGAACGATGGCAAAAATTCATGAATTGGGCTTCGAATTGCTTCCCCACCCACCGTATTCTACAGATCTGGCCCCCAGCGACTTTTTCTTGTTCTCAGACCTCAAAAGGATGCTCGCAGGGAAAAAAATTGGCTGCAATGAAGAGATGATCGCCGAAACTGAGGCCTATTTTGAGGCAAAACCGAAGGAGTACTACCAAAATGGTATCAAAAAATTGGAAGGTCGTTGTAATCGTTGTATCGCTCTTGAAGGGAACTATGTTGAATAATAAAATCGAATTTTGACAAAAAGTGTGTTTTTCTTTGTTAGACCGGGGACTTATCAGCCAACCTGTTAGATCAGATTGTGGATTTGTTTTGTTTGAGTTTTAGAGGAATCATAACGTATCTTGTAAGCGGGCACGAAAATGATTATATAAAGCCTTGATTTGAAATATAAAATCTGTAGATTTTTAACCCCATTATTTAAATGATTACGAGGAGTAAAATCTTGAATTTTAGCTTTCAGCTTCAAGCAATTTTTATGATCAGTACGCCTGCTATACCCTCAAGAAGTGAAATCGGTCTATACGATGCCTTACATAATGGACCGGTAAAAATAAATGCGATACCGATTTTTCAGGGTCTAAAATACCAATATATTTACATTTTCGGGCAAGTCGGATAAAAACTACGGTTTCTAGAAGCCCAAGGAATTAAATCGGGAGATCGGTCTATATACACTGAAAAAAATATTGTCGTGAGGTCAAAGATTTCATGTCTTTAAAATACGAATACAAATTTTGCTTAGTATAGAAGACGCATTTCTCTAAAATAAAGTTATTTTCCTTGTCCAAAAGTCGATAAACTTTTCAATGAAGTCATATTGTCGTTCTAATTAAGTGATTTGACTTAAAAATGGGTATCTTAACACGAAAGAAAAAATTTATAGACTAAGGTCAACTTGACTTTAACAATTCAGAAAAATTCTTTAAATTTAATGAAATTGTCTTTAAATTTGTTGTCTTTTTGCATCTTGACTACAAAGCAAAAAATCGTTCAAATATATGACATGTTTTTCAAAACTTCAATTTAAAGAAGTTTTTTACTTCAAACATAGCATAATTTCTACTGGAAGTCGAGTCCTAATTTGGAAAATAAAGTTGCCATTAACTCGTTTTTAAAGGACTTTGATAGCATATGAAGAAAAAAAGATGATAAAGCGAAAAATTAAAATTTGTTTCCTAGAAGCAAGTACACGAAACCTAAATTTAAAAGAGAATTGCGTCTTAAAAGTATCCTTACTTGTATTCTCCGCTTCTTTGGCTCGGAATCAATACCAAATTTTTTAAAGTAAAGACAAAATCTTTGGATCCGAGTATGCTTTTTTTTCAGTGTAGGGGCTATACCCAAACATGGCTCGATACACATCACATTCGACTGACATATTTGTGGTCCTAAAATAACTAGGCTTCAAATTTCAGGCAAAGCGGATAAAAATTACAGATTCTAGCAGAAATAAATTAGGGACGTAGGTATGAATTGGGGCTATATCAAAACATGAACCAATACTCACCATTTTCGACACACCACTTAATAGTCCTCAAATACCACTAGAATTCCAATTTCAGGCAAATTGGGTAAAAACTACGAATTCTAGAAACCCAAGAAGTAAAATCGGGGATCAGTCTGTACGGGGGCTATACCAAAACATGGTCCGATAAACCCCATTCTCGACAAACCTCTTTATGTGTCTAAAATACCTCTAGATTTATAGTTTTGGCAAATTGGATAAAAACTACGAATTCTAGAAGTCCAAGAAGTAAATTTGGGAGATCGGTCTATATGGGGGCTACACCAAACCATGGACCCCATTTGCGGCACACCTATTTGTGGTCATAAAATACATCTAGATTTCAAATTTCAGGCAAATCGGATAGTAAATACAGTTGCTAGAAGCCCACGAAATAAAATCGGGACAACGGTCTATATGGGGGCTAAAGCAAACCATGGACCCATACGGACCATTTTCGACACACCTCTTTATCGTCCCAAAATACCTATGGGTTTCCAATTTCAGGCAAATCACATTGTAAATATAGTTTGTAGACGCCCAAGAAGTAAAATCGGGAGATCGGTCTATAAGGGGGCTATAACAAAACATGGACCGGTACACCTCGTTTTCGACAAACTACTTTGCAGTGCACAAATATCAGTTAAATTGCCGCGACGGAAGCCTGTTTTATATCAGAGAAATGCGTCTTCTATGCGAAGTAAAATTCGCATTCATATTTTAAAGACATGAAATCTTTGACTTCACGACAATATTTTCTTCATATACATACAATATACAAAATATGTTAAAATACCAATTTTTTTGTAATTTGCATATTTCTCAGCTGTGTGCCGGTACGATATTGAGACCGTTTGCAATTAGTTAGTGAACACATGAGGCTTTTTGGTCAGCAGACGGTGTTTTGACATTTGAGAATTTTCTAAAATAAAAAAAGATTAGATGATTGCCGATTTTGGGACGGGAATAACTCATACACTTCTTAACAAATATCCTTCTAGGATCAAAATACTGCTCCCACTTTGTGAAAATGTTCTAGTTTTTTTCCAAAGAAAAATTTATAGAGATCGGTTGATAATAGGGAATTGCGCCGTTAAAAGAAAAAATAGCCGATGAGGCCATTTTCCAACGTCTACAGGTCAGCATCAGAGAAACACACATCAGCTTTCACACAAAGAAAAAACTATATTGTTATCTTCATCATTAAAGCTCCGTTGAACAATTTTTGACCCTTTGGTTGCAAGCCGGGCATCCCTTTTGTAGAATTTAAGTATTAAACCTATCTTTAAAATAATTTTCAACAAAATATGATATTCAAGCAGCTTAACAAAGAGTTTATTTCTTATATTTTTTTTTAAATCCTTCCTTCCACTTATATGCTATGAAAAATTTTAAAAATTTGAGCGATTACAGACAAAAAATTACTTCAAATAATTTTAAAGAAAATAATCCCTATTTCATTTGATATTCAAGTGGATTCATTTTTTTACGAAGACTATTGCTTACCTCACACACATACATACACATTTTTTTTCGAAATTTGATTAATGTCTTTTTGAAAATCCTTTGTTTTATTTAAGACTCACTTAGGTTGTCTTAAGAGACACTTGGAATTTCTTATTCGCACATGTGTGCTTTAGCTGTTCGAGGATAAAAGAAATTAAAATGCTTGAATAAAAAAATATATTCAAGTGCTTTTCTTGATTCAAAATGGTTTAGTTACCTACACAGCATACAGTGAATGCATGCATGCATTGCAAGTGTATGCAATGCACTTCATACCTCCCTCTCATATCACACAACTTGACATCTGTGTTATGGTGTGATGTCTTACATGAGAAATTCAACAGCAGTTGCTTGAAAATTGAGTGACATCATCGTTAGAGACTTCATACGAAGGTTTACATCAACTCTCATATATTCTCACTACCAAACTCGCACACACATCCATACACAATCTCACTTATGCATTCTCGAAACTGACCTCATCCACATAATAACTGTGAGTACGCACTATGTAGTACTCAGTTCAGTTCGGTTCAGTTCAGTTCAGGTAGTCTATTTTAGAAAACTCTGCTTTGCCGGATGACATTATCTGTGCAGAATGACATTACCTAAAGTGGCTATTAGGGCAAGGATAAAGGTTTTACGACGATGATGGCATATTAAATAAAGTGTTAAAGGACTTGGTGGCAACTGCTGTGGATAACAAATGAAAGGTGGCAAAAAACGAACGAATAACTTTCTCAAGTTGACATAATTTGTTGCGCTCTGTGGAGAAGGTGGCAAAAGTTATTACGTCCCGGGAGGGGGTTGGAGTACGCGATAGTTTCTATGGCAACTATAATGATGAATATTTTTTTTTGTTTGTGTACGGATACGGATGGATGATTCCTAAGCTAATCGTAATTAAAAGAGAGAATGCATTGCTTAAATTCGGAAAGCAGTTAGTAGCGAAACTAATTTTGAAAATATTGGAATAAGTTGGCCAATCAGTTAGTGTCACAACGAAATATGGGTATCATCCAAAGTACTATATTATTGTGCGAATCATATTAAGTTGATTTAATTTTGCCCAACTTTTATTTCTATAAAAATTTTGTCAAAATATTATTTCTACAGAAAATTTTGTCAAATTTTTATTTCTATTGAAAATTTTGTCAAACTTTTATTTCTATAAAAATTTTGTCAAAATTTTATTTCTATAGGAAATTTTGTCAAAATTGAATTTTTTGGAAAATTTTGTCAAAATTTTAATTTTTGGAGAATTTTTTCAACATTTTATTTCTATAGAAAATTTTGTCAAAAATTTTGTTTCTATAGAAAATTTTGTTTCTATAGAAAATTTTGTCAAAATTTTATTTTTTGGAAAATTTTGTCAAAATTTTGTTTCTATAGAAAATTTTATCAAAATTTTATTTCTATAGAAATTTTGTCAACATTTTATTTCTATAGAAAATTTTGTCAAAATTTTATTTTTTGGAAAATTTTGTCAACATTTTATTTCTATAGAAAATTTAGTAAAAATTTTATTTCTATAAAAAAATTTTATTTCTATAGAAAATTTTGTCAAAATTTTATTTCTATACAAAATTTTATTTCTATAGAAAATTTTGTCAAAATTTTATTTCTATATAAAATTTTGTCAAAATTTTATTTCTATATAAAATTGTGTCAAAATTTTATTTCTATATAAAATATTGTCAAAATTTTATTTTTATATAAAATATTGTCAAAATTTTCTTTGTATTTCTATTTGTCAGAATTTTATTTCTATAGAAAATTTTGTCAAAATTTTATTTCTCTAGAGATTTTTGTCAAAATTTTACTTCTATAAAAAATTGTGTCAACATTTTATTATACCCTTCACCACTACTGTGGTACAGGGTATAATAAGATTGTGCATTTGTATGTAACGCCAAGAAGGAAAAGTCTGAGACCCATCGTTTAGTATACCAATCGTCTTAGAATTAAATTCTGAATCGATTTAGCGATGTCCGTCTGTCTGTCTGTTCAAGTATTTTTGTGCGCAAAGTACAGGTCGCAGTTTAGATCCGATCGTCCTCAAATTTGGCACATGGTCGTTTTGGGTAACAAAGACGATCGCTATTGATTTTGGAAAAAATCGGTTCAGATTTAGATATAGCTGTCATATATATTTAACCCCGATCTGGTCATAATTGGCGTGTTTGTCAACTGATGTTCTTCAAATTCTGTACATCCGAATATTTTATGAGTTTCGAAAAAATATAAGCCAAATCGGTTCAGATTTAGATATAGCTCCCATATATGTCTTTCGTCCGATTTAGACTCATATGGCACCAGAGGCCAAAGTTTACTACCGATTTTGCACAGAGAGTAGAATTGACATTCTACCAATGCTTGCTAAATTTGATTGAAATCGGTTCAGATTTAGATATAGCTCACATATATAGCTTTCGTCCGATTTGCACTTATATGGCCTCAAAAGCTAGAGTTTTGCCCTGACTTGCTTCAAATTTTGCACGAGAGGTACGTTTAACGGTGTCGTTATGTGTGCCAAATTTGGTTAAAATCGGTTCAGATTTAGATATAGCTCATATATAAATCTTTCGTCCGATTTAAACTTATATGGCCTCAAAAGCCAGAGTTTTGCCCTGAATTGCTTCACATTTGGCACAAGGAGTACGTTTAATAGTATCGGTAAGTGTGCCAAATTTGGTTGAAATCGGTTCAGATTAAATATAGCTCCCATATATATCTTTCGCCCGATTTACACTCATATAATCACGGAGGCTATAGTTATACTCCATTTACGTGAAATTTTGCACAGACTGCAGAATTATTATTCTAACTTCGCATGTCAAATTTAGTCACAATCGGTTCAAATTATATATAGCTCCCATATATACGTACGGTGGGGAAATATGGTAGACTGTTTCATATTTTAGACCCATTTTCAATGAGATTTTCCTCCAATTGACTGGATAGTTTCCACAGAGAATATATTTAATATGATATTTAAGTGTGTCAAGTTTGATCTAATTTGGTTCAGATTTAGATAAAGCCTCCATATATTCGTTTTTCCGGTGTATACAAATAAGGCAAAAATTCCCACACTTAACACAAAATTCTGTTATGATTTCCCCATATCTTAGTCATATCCTAAACACTGTAATGCCAGAATTTCCACAGAACGGTTGAGTTTTAAATAAGGCTCCAAGTCGCCCGACTTGACCAAATAATATATCACAACCCACACTTGACCATATATCTTGGCGGGATCTAACCAATATCCCTTTAAAGTCGCCACTGCTAAGTATCAAAAATTGTAAATATTATTAAAATTGCCCTATATCTCGAATACATATGTATCACCTGATAAATCATAAATGCTCTTTTGTATAATTGCATTAAAATTTCTCTCGCTTCATATTTCCCATATTTTTTACTATCTTAACATTGTGTTTCATCCCTGGGCGTTAGCCGGTTTAAATTGTAATTCTAGAGTTTTTGTAAAAGTACAAAAAATTGTCTCCATTAAAAGTATTTGTAGCTGGAAATGCAAACCTTTATATAGCTCCCAGCAAATTTGAAATAGTTAATAGTCTACATAGTGGTGAAGGGTATAATATAGTCGGCTCCGCCCGACTTTAGACTTTACTTACTTGTTTTTATATAAAATTTTGTCAAAATTGTATATCCATTTCTATTTGTCAAGATTTTATTTCTATTGAAAATTTTGTCAAAATTTTATATATATAGATAATTTTGTCAAAATTTTGTTTCTATAGAAAATTTTGTTAAAATTTTATTTCTTTGGAAAATTTTGTCAAAATTTTATTTCTATAGAAAATTTTGTCAAAATTTTATTTCTATAAAAAATTTTGTCAAAATGTTATTTCTATAGAAAATTTTGTCAAAATTTTATTTCTATAGAAAATTTTGTCAAACTTTTATTTCTATAGAAAATTTTGTCAATCTTTTATTTCTATATACAATTTTGTTAAATTTTTTTTTTTAATTTTTGTCAAAATTTTATTTCTACAGAAAATGTCAAAATTTTATTTCTATAGAAAATTTTGTCAACATTTTATTTCGTGTTTTGTTTTTAATTGTGGATTTCTACTTCAATCAAATTTGTTGTTTTAATCTCAGCTTTAAAATCAAATAGTTAATAGTCTACATAGTGGTGAAATTTGAAATAGTTAATAGTCTACATAGTGGTGAAGGGTATAATATAGTCGGCTCCGCCCGACTTTAGACTTTACTTACTTGTTTTTATATAAAATTTTGTCAAAATTGTATATCCATTTCTATTTGTCAAGATTTTATTTCTATTGAAAATTTTGTCAAAATTTTATATATATAGATAATTTTGTCAAAATTTTGTTTCTATAGAAAATTTTGTTAAAATTTTATTTCTATGGAAAATTTTGTCAAAATTTTATTTCTATAGAAAATTTTGTCAAAATTTTATTTCTATAAAAAATTTTGTCAAAATGTTATTTCTATAGAAAATTTTGTCAAAATTTTATTTCTATAGAAAATTTTGTCAAACTTTTATTTCTATAGAAAATTTTGTCAATCTTTTATTTCTATATACAATTTTGTTAAATTTTTTTTTTTAATTTTTGTCAAAATTTTATTTCTACAGAAAATGTCAAAATTTTATTTCTATAGAAAATTTTGTCAACATTTTATTTCGTGTTTTGTTTTTAATTGTGGATTTCTACTTCAATCAAATTTGTTGTTTTAATCTCAGCTTTAAAATCATTGTGTTGACTAAACTACAAGAGTAGTTTAACCAACAGAGGAAAATAATGTTTGTCAAATTTATTTGGACAAAGCCCTATAGACTGCAAGATGGTTGGATGGACGCACGTTTCGGAATTACCACATTCCTCATCAGCATCCTCTACTTGCAGCAAAACTATCAACCAATTATCAGAATAAATTCAGGCAGTTCACTAAGCCCATGGAGAACCACACTTGAACCTTCGGAAAAAAGGTTTATGATAGCCGGCTTATGTCGAAATAAATTCATACAAACATTTCTCTTTTCTTTTGCTACTATCAAATCATCGATTTGAGTGCAGTTGGCTGGGTTTATTTTGAGCGTGCTTCCTCTTACTTCATTCGTGTTTTGTTGTTTATTGTGGGTTTGTACTTCAATCATATTTGGTGTTTTTATCTCAGCTTTAAAACCATTGTGTTGACTAAACTACAAGAGTAGTTTAATCAACAGAGGAAAAGAATGTTTGTCAAATTTATTTGGGCAAAGCCCTATAGACTGCAAGATGGTTGGATGGACGCACGTTTCGGAATTACCACATTCCTCATCAGCATCCTCTACTTGCAGCAAAACTATCAACCAATTATCAGAATAAATTCAGGCAGTTCACTAAACCCATGTTAGGTTAGGTTAGGTTAAGCTCATGCTGCGTGAGAAGGCTGTTATGATGGCAAATGTTCGATGGGAGAATTGCAAGGGTTGTAACGACACCAAGCAAATATGGCCCCATTTCAACTTAAACCGCACACTAGATATGCTAATGTTCTCGAGACGTCAGATATCACTCCTGATATCTGCTATAACGGGTCGCTGCCTGATAGGAGATTTTGCAAAAACTATTGGCGCGAAGTATAATGACTATTGTATGAGCTGTCATGATGCGGAGGAAAAAGAATCAATTAAACACCTCTTGTGTGAGTGTCCTGCATTTTGTGTAAAGCGCAAGCAACTTTTAGGAGCATATAGCTTCAGATTACTGGCGGATCTGGAAAACGTTAACTTAAGCAGTCTGCTAATATTTTTGGAACAATCTGGTTGGTTCAACAAAGAAAAATAATCAAGAAGGTTCAGCGGTTAAAACTAGAAGTGCCCATATGTAATAGGTACTTTTAGTTAATGTGGTATCACAATGGACTGAATAGTCTAAGTGAGCCTGAATCTTAATCGGGCTGCCACTTTAACCTAACCTAAACCCATGTTGAACCACAATTGAACCTTCCGAAAAAAGATTTATGATAGCCGGCTTATGCCGAAATAAATTCATACAAACATTTCTCTTTTCCTTTTGCAGAAAATTTTGTCAAAATTTTATTTCTATAGAAAATTTTATTTGTATTTCTTTTTGTCAGAATTTTATTTGTATAGATAATTTATTAAATTTTTTTTCATAGAACATTTTGTTAAAATTTTATTTCTCTAGAGATTTTGTCAAAATTTTACTTCTATAAAAATCTTGTTTTTATATAAAAAATTTTTGTCAAAATTTTATTTTTTTGAAAAATTTTGTCAAAATTTTATTTCTACAGAAAATTTTGTCAAAATTTTATTTCTATAGAAAATTTTGTCAAAATTGTATTTCTATAGAAAATTTTGTCAAAATTTTATTTCTATAGAACATTTTATTTGTATTTCTTTTTGTCAGAATTTTATTTCTATAGAAAATTTTGTCAAATTTTTTTTCTATAGAAAATTTTGTCAAAATTTTATTTCTCTAGAGATTTGATTTTTGTCAAAATTTTACTTCTATAAAAAATTTTGCCAAAATTTTATTTTTATATAAAATTTTGTCAAAATTTTATATATACTTCTATTTGTCAAGATTTTATTTCTACAGAAAATTTTATCAAAATTTTATTTCTATAGGAACTTTTGTCAATTTTTTTTTTTCTATAGGCAATTTTGTTAAAGTATTTTTACTACGGAAAATTTTGTCAAAAATTTATTTCTAAAAAAATTTTGTCAACATATTTTTTCCATATAAAAAATTCTCAAAATTTTATTTCTATAGAAAATGTTGTCAGCATTTTATTTCTATAGAAAATTTTGTCAAAACTTTATTTCTAAAGAATTTTTTCAAAATTGTATTTCTATTGAAAATTTTGTAAAAATTTTAATTTTATAGAAAGTTTATAAAGTACCTCTTAGTTAGCGAGGAATATTTTGCAAAATCTACCAAAATATCAAGAATTCTACCATTCTACGAAACAGTAAAAAATCTACCATTTGTGGTAGAATTCTACCAACAGGTACAATCGTGTTTATGTCTGCCTAAAGTTTGAAAATCATTGCTCTATTAACACATATACATTGTTGCGTATTAGTGATTAAAAATTATATACAACATACGCCCCTATGGATAGAAGCTTCTTTATTGTTGGTGTTACCAAGGCGTAGGAATTAACACTTTCAACGATAGATGGAATATGGGTAAGAGTGGGAGACTGGTGGTATATGTGATGGATGGAGATACCGTATTCTATTTTAAATGTCGAACTGGAGAACAATCCTGAAGGCAGAAGCGGTTGTACTAAATAACATATTTTAGCAATAGAACGAGACATGGGAACGTGAAAATATCCAGTAATACTGAAAAAATATTTACGTGATATTAAAGATTACGCAACCTGAATTTTAGGATGCGCAATGTACAAAATGTTGAAGACAGATTTCTTTAAAATAATAAAATTGTAACTAAAATAAAGTTTATAATCTTTCTTTCAAACTACTATTATCGACTTATTTTGAGGATTTAGCATCGTTGGCTTAAAGTTTTTTTTTTTCGAATTAAGAAAACATTTTTTTATTTTGTAGTATACCTTTTAATTTAGATTTTCATACTGGTATTTGTTTGAACGTGAACAGCTTTATTAATATAATCTAAAAAATAATGAAAAATTGATAAATGAGATCAGTATCTTAATTTTAATTATGTTGATCCTAAATTTAAAGCCAAATAGGTCATTAATAGGTCTTTATTTTGAAGAAGCCGCATCTTTGGCTTGGAATCAATACCAAAGACCTTAAGGAAAGGTCAACAACTTTGGATCCAAGTACACTTATTTTTTTTGAGTATAAAAGTGATTTGATTTAATATGAAAGATTATGCAACCTAAATTTTGGTACACGCTGTTTACACAATACTAAGGATAACATTCTTTAAATAAATGAAATACATTTAATAAATTAATATAATATATAATTATGAATATAAATTTGAATTTTTTTATTGAAAGCCGTTTTCTGGCTTTTTTTTAGCTATGTGAAAAAATTCTAGCAGCGTTGGCAGACGTTCTTCAATAACCATGCATAAAATGGTCCATAACGGTGCATAATTATATAGACACGAGGTTGCATTTGCGTACAGAATCAGATTTGTTTAATAGAATTTAAGTTAAGTCGAGTTTCGTAAATTTTTGCCTACTTGGTAAAGTCATCAGTTCAAATCTTGATGTAGGATATGATGTAGAAATTTCTTCGCATATTTTGAAATGTCCTTGCATATTATAATTAGATTAAAGTGCATATTGCCAAAATTCCAAAATTTAATTTTCCTTGAATTGTATTATTGGCAAACAAATCAATAGCTTTCCTTTTTGGAAAAAGTGAATAGAACATTTTTTTCATGGATAAATGTATTCCAATAGTTCGTAAAATGAAAAACTAAGAGCAAGAGAGGAGCAAATAAAAAATCGTAAAATTTATAATGGAATGTAATTAAATGTTGTATGCCCATAGGTATTTCAATATAATTCCAAAAGATGCTGCACTTTTTTGAATTTTACTTAGTTTTTTTTGTCAGTTACAAACACAATGCAAATAATAGTTTCCTTCATGGCTTTCGCTTCCAAAGAAGGTCATTATTATTTTAGAACTTTGTTCCGTTTGTCCGTTCTTTGAAACTTTCAGGAGTTTTCTATCCACCTGACAATCAAACCTGAAATTTTGGTTCAAACAAATAGAAAAATTTGATTACAATTGACTATGGAAAAGAATAAATTTCTGAACTGAGAAATCTACGGAAAAGAAAGAGGACATAGAAAGTGTCTTGTTTTTTTTTCATCTTTTCCTTTTTGCCTTCATTTCAAGAAAGAACTTCCAAATGTATGTTACTGTGGTCATTTGCAAGAATTGCATTGACTTGATGAAGGAGACAAAAGAATGGGCAACTTGTGGAACTTTTTAGATAGAACATCTAGGAGATGAGATGAGTTCATAAAAGTTTTGAATTAAAATTTGTATATGGAATTTGGCGTGGAAGCTATTCAAATATAATTTGGTGATGGACTTCAGTGATGTAATTTGAAATGAAATTTGAATTTTCCATTATCAGTTTTAGTTGTTTTCTTTTATATTTAATTTAAATAAGAATAACATTAAGATCGTCCTTATTGGGGACTTTCTGTTATGGAATGAAAAGTATACAAAAAAAAATATGTACAACATTTTTTCCAATTGAAATTTTAAAATTTCAATTTAATGAACTAATTATATTAATTTCTTTAATAAAAAACAAGTATATACGGCCGTAAGTTCGGCCAGGCCGAAGCTTATGTACCCTCCACCATGGATTGCGTAGAAACTTCTACTGAAGCCGATGGCAAGGTATCTTAAAACTTCCTAACACCGTAATATATACCACATAGTCCATACGTGGTATATATTAAACTAAAAAGGCCGATTAAATAGGTATATAATTAAGTTTAAAGTTTCTATAAAAATAAAATTGTGACAAAATAAAATTTTGACAACATTTTCCATAGAAGTAAAATTTTGACAAAATTTTCTATAGAAATAAAATTTGGAAAAAATTTTCTATAGATATAAAATTTTGACAAAATTTTCTATAGAATAAAATTTTGACAAAATTTTCTATAGAAATAATATTTTGACAATGTTTTCTATAAAAATAAAATTTTGGTAGATTATTTTTGGTTCGAGTGGCAACCATGATTATGAACCGATATGTACCAATTTTTGTGTGATTGGGGATCGGCTATATATAACTATAGACCGATATGGACCAATTTTGGCATGGTTATTAGCGGCCTTATACTAACAGCACGTTGCAAATTTCAACCGGATCGGATGAATTTTGCTCCTCCAAGAGGCTCCGGAGGTCAAATCTGGGGATCGGCTTATATGGGGGCTATATATAATAATGGGTCGATGTGAACCAATTTTTGCATGGTCATTAGAGAACATATACCAACACCATGTACCAAATTTCAGCCGGATCGGATGAAATTTGCTTCTCTTAGAGGGGGATCGGTTTATATGGGGGCTATATATAATTATGGGTCGATGTGAACCAATTTTTGCATGGTCATTAAAGAACATATACCAACACCATGTACCAAATTTCAGCCGGATCGGATGAAATTTGCTTCTCTTAGAGGGGGATCGGTTTATATGGGGGCTATATATAATTATGGGTCGATGTGAACCAATTTTTGCATGGTCATTAGAGAACATATACCAACACCATGTACCAAATTTCAGCCGGATCGGATGAAATTTGCTTCTCTTAGAGGCTCCGCAAGCCAAATCGGGGGATCGGTTTATATGGGGGATATATATAATTATGGACCGATGTGGACCAATTTTTGCATGGTTGTTAGAGACCATATACCAACACCATGTACCAAATTTCAGCCGGATCGGATGAAATGTGCTTCTCTTACAGGTCTCGCAAGCCAAATTTGGGGGTCCGTTTATATGGGGGCTATACGTAAAAGTGGACCGATATGGCCCATTTGCAATACTATCCGACCTACATCAATAACAACTACTTGTGCCAAGTTTCAAGTCGATAGCTTGTTTCGTTCGGAAGTTAGCGTAATTTCAACAGACGGACGGGCGGACATGCTCAGATCGACTCAGAATTTCACCACGACCCAGAATATATATACTTTATGGGGTCTTAGAGCAATATTTCGATGTGTTACAAACGGAATGACAAAGTTAATATACCCCCCATCCTATGGTGGAGGGTATAAAAACACACACACACACAAAAAGTACTAAACTCAATTATTCTTATACCCTCCACCATAGGATGGGGGGTATATTAACTTTGTCATTCCGTTTGTAACACATCGAAATATTGCTCTAAGACCCCATAAAGTATATATATTCTGGGTCGTGGTGAAATTCTGAGTCGATCTGAGCCTGTCCGTCCGTCTGTTGAAATCACGCTAACTTCCGAACGAAACAAGCTATCGACTTGAAACTTGACACAAGTAGTTGTTATTGATCTATGTTGGATGGTATTACAAATGGACCATATCGGTCCACTTTTACGTATAGCCCCATATAAACGGATCCCCAAATTTGGCTTGAGAATCAACTAAGAGAAGCAAATTTCATCCGATCCGGCTGAAATTTGGTACATGGCGTTAGTATATGGTCTCTAATGACCATGCAAAAATTTATCCACATCGGTCCATAATTATATATAGCCGCCATATAAACCGATCACCAGATATGACCTCCCGAGCCTCTTGGAAAACCAAAATTCATTTGATTAAGTTGAAATTTGGTACGTGGTACTAATATATGGCCTCAAACACCCATGCAATAATTGGTCCACATCGGTCCATAACTATATAAAGGCCCCATATAAACCGATCCCCAGATTTGACCTCTGGAGCCCCTTGGAAGAGCAAAATTAATCCGATTCAGTTGAAATTTGGTACGTGATGTTAGTATATGGTATCCATCAACCATGCAGGAATTGGTTCATATCAGTCCATAATTATATATTGCACCCATATAAACTGATCGCCACATTTGTCCTCCGGTGCCTTTTGAAGAAGCAAAATTGATCCGATCTGGTTGAAATATGGTACGTGGTGTTAGTATATGATGTTTAACAACCATGCCAAAAGTGGTCCATATCAGTCCATAATCATATATAGCCCCCATATAAACCGAACCCGAGATTTGGTTTTGGAGCCTCTTGGAGGAGCAAATTTCATCCGAGTCAGTTGAAATTTCGTACATTGTGCTAGTATTTGGCCGTTAAAATCGATGCCTAACTGGGTCCATATCGGTCTATAGTTATATATAGCCCTCAGATAAATCGATCCCCAATCACACAAAAATTGGCCCATATCAAGTTCATAATTGTATATAGCCCCCATATAAGAGACCCCCATATTTCCATTCAGGCTCTCTACGTACCGTGCAAAGGTTAGGTTAGGTTAGGTGGCAGCCCGATGTATCAGGCTCACTTAGACTATTCAGTCCATTGTGATACCACATTGGTAAACTTCTCTCTTATCACTGAGTGCTGCCCGATTCCATGTTAAGCTCAATGACAAGGGACCTCCTTTTTATAGCCGAGTCCGAACGGCGTTCCACATTGCAGTGAAATCACTTAGAGAAGCTTTGAAACCCTCAGAAATGTCACCAGCATTACTGAGGTGGGATAATCCACCGCTGGAAAACTTTTTTGGTGTTCGGTCGAAGCAGGAATCGAACCCACGACCTTGTGTATGCAAGGCGGTCATGCTAACCATTGCACCACCGTGGCTCCCTACTGTGCAAAAGTCCATATCCATTCGTAATTATTTCTAAACTTACCTACACATACCTTTTTGGTCTAATATATACCACGTATGGACTAATTCACAATTTAGAAAACGATGTTAAGAAGTTTTAAGATACCACAACCTACTTAATTCGATTGTGGATGACAGCCTTTCGTAGAAGTTTCTACGCAATCCATGGTGGAGGGTACATAAGATTCGGCTTGGCCGTATATACTTGTTTTTGTTTTTTTTTTAATTTTAGTAGATTATTTTTGGCACAAGTGACAACCGTGTTTGCAATACCATCTGACCTACCTCAATAATTCCTGTTTGTGTCAAGTTGTCTGAAGTATATAGCTTGTTTCGTTCGTTAATTAGCATGATTTCAATAGACGGACCTATATCGCTAGATTGACTCAGAATTTCACCATGACCCAGAATATATGGGGTCTTTGGAGAAGAGTATAAAAAAATGAAATCAGTTCTCACACTGAAAAAAATATTGTCGTGAGGTCAAAGATTTCATGTCTTTAAAATACGAATACTAATTTTGCTTATCATAGAAGACACATTTCTCTAATAGAACGTTTTTTTCCTTGTCCAAAAGTCGACAAACTTTTCAATGAAGTCGTATTTTCCTTATAATTGAGTGATTTCACTTAAAAATGGGTATCATAACATGAAAGGAAAAAATGTTTGGGCTTAGGTTAATTTGGCTTTAATAGTTCAGAAAAATTCTTTAAATTTAATGAAATTGTCATTAAATTTGTTGCCTTTTTGCATCTTGACTACAAAGCAAAAAATCGTTCTAATGTAGGACATGTTTTTCAACACTTTATTTTAAAGACGTTTTTTACTTGAAACATAGCGAAATTTTTATTGGAAGTCGGGTCTTAATTTGGAAAATAAAGCTGTCGTTAACTCGTTTTTAAAGAACTTTGATAGCATATGAAGAAAAGAAGCTGAAAAGGCGAAAAATTAAAATTTGCTTCATAGAAGCAAGTACGCATAACCCAAATTTAAAAGAGAATTGTGTCTTAAAAGTATCCTTACTTGCATTCTCCGCTTCTTTGGCTCGGAATCAATACCAAAAATTTTAAAGTAAAGACAAAATCTTTGGAACCGGGCATGCTTTTCTTTCAGTGCATTGAATAATAATAATACGTTACTCTAGTGGAAACCCGTTCTACATACTTCAACGTGATGCATATAGAAAATTTTAGCTTAAGCAGTCTGCTAAGGTTGTTTTAACCAAAGAAAATAATATCGGGGATTTAAAGAGCAAAACTAGAAGTGCCTATATTTAAATTAAGCGGGATGAGGCATCCAACCGAACCTAGGGCGTGAGGTGAGAAGAAGGGGAACTTGAAGCCATACCTATGTCATTAAAGCAAATCGATCATACAAATTATTCTCGCGTAACTCTTAGCTTCCATACAATTATTTTAACATCTTCCCTATGGTATCAGCCTGACTTTTACTATTTTAAAAATTAATCTTTCCATGTTATGTCCCAGACCTACAAATGCTATTGCAGGCAGGTGTAGGTCCCTCGACCACTTTGACCTTTTCATGGTACATTAACAAGACATACCATCGGAGTAAGATTATTACCTTTTAAGGGCAAATGACATTTAATTTACTCACATATGCTTCACTGCCATAGTCATTGGAAGTGAAGCGATAGTTGAAATATTTGTTTCCCCACTCGCTCTCTCTGTCTCTATGATATATGACACAACTTAATCTTCGATTGTAATAAACATTCGTAAGATATTTTTGTGTTATTGAGTAGGAGGATGTTTTGTCAGAGTATCCATGAATATTATCAACATTTGGTTAAGTATTGCCTTTATAATTAATTGACTAGGAAATCTATGTGTAAGGATATTGAGACCTAAATTTTAAATGTATGTTATGTCAACAATTATAAATTTTCAATACGCAATTATTTGTTTAAAAGTGAATTAAATGGGTTAATTTGTTGGGAAAGTATAGGTGTATAATTTTTAGCTTTAGCTATTTTTTTGTTTACTATTTTCAATTTATATTTATTTCAAACATGTAGAACCTTGAAAAGCTATAAATGTTTTCTATGTTGAGTTAGTATGCTATGGTATAACAGCATGTATATGTGGCATACACTGCAAAATAGTTATGCTCAACAACTATGTGTATATAGTTTTACCTTATATCTGAAATAGTTCATATGAACCTCAACTACTTCTATCCACCCTAGGCTCGTGATTGGGGCATAATTAGTTTGATATCCCATTTGTAAACACGTTTACCGCAGTAGACAGAATTTTACCGTAAATTATCAATTTTTACCGCTTGGTAGATTCGTAGAATTCCTGATGTTTTGGTAGATATAGCAAAATTTACTCTCCAACTAAGGGTACTTCAATTTTCTATAGAAATAAAATTATGAAAAAATTTCCTATAGAAATAAAATTTTGACAAAATTTTTTTTAAAAATAAAATTTATAGAAAATTTTCTATAGAAATAAAATTTAGAAAAGGTTTTCTATAAAAATATAAATTTTGATAAAATTTTCTATAGAAATAAAATTAAAAAAAAATCTATAGAAATAAAATTTTGACAAAATTTTCCTTAGAAATAAAATTTTAAAACATTTTTAAAGAAATAAAATTTTGGAAAAATTTTATACAAAGACTAGCGTAACCCGGCCCGCTTTGCTGCGCCTTCCGAAGCGTATTTGTAGGAACATTTTGCGTTAACTTAGTCAACCATATCCTTAGTGCTGAAAACAAATTCGAAAAGATTTGAATTCTTTCAAACAAATCGGACTATTTGCTTTTTCGTTTATAGGTACAAATACGGCGGATATACATATGTAAAGCGGTTCGGTAGCGGTAGTAAAAAATTTTAGCATAATAACATTTACTAAAATGTTGGAAAATTATGCACCCTCTACGTTGGCTGCCAATTTCATGTAAATTTAAGTTCTTTACTAAAAAGAAGTCTGGCAGAAGCCTGTGCAAAAGTCATAAAATTATGTACCGAGTTTCCATTTACGGACAACCCTCTACTTTCAATTTAAGTAAAAAAACGGACAAAAGGGAACCCTCTCCCCACCTTCGCTTCACTCCGACCTGATATCGGACTATCACGTACCATATATTAATTTCACAACTACTCAATGGTCCCTATAAATTCTATCGGAGTACATCGACTAAGTTTATTTCACTTTTCCCCTTCCCCAACCAGATATCGAAAAATCATATACTAATTTAAAAGTCATGTCTAAATTTGATCACCTCCTCCTACGTTCCCTGTAAATTTCAAGTGGATCGGCGATGTTTAAATTTTGCTCTATTGTTTTAAAGGGACGCCACTTTCCCCGATACAATATCGACAAACACTGTAGTGAATAGCACCCCTAACCTTCCCTGAAAATTCTTGAAACTTTCCTTCAAGTGTGGGGCAAGGAAGGTTGCCTCTTCGATCAAAACCTTTCCCCACTGCCTTTGTAAATTTCAAGAAAACTTAAGAATTTTTTTTTTTTTTTTTTTTTGTAGCAGTTTTAGAGGAGGACCTCCTCCCCGACCAAATATCGAAAAGTGATGTAGCGTATCTTTTGTAAACGCCCCAGAAAATGTCAAGCAAATTATAAGCCTAAAGGGGCGGCCTCTCTTCCGTCCAAATATCACAAAATCAGGTATCAACTATTAATATCGTAACCTCTCCCCAGTCCTCTGTAAATTTCAAGTAACTCGGTAAAGTTTAATTGTTTCTCTGTATGTACTTAAGATAAGCGGATGTCTCCCTATATCCTTTTATTTTTATTAAAAAATCAGGAACCTGATATAAATTTCATAACCTCACCCATTTTTCCGTAAAATTTCAGTCAGGGGTGTTTAGTTTTGTTTTCACTGTCCTTTCACAAAAAAGTCGGGCAAAAGGGTGGTCCCCCTCCCCGGCCAAATATCGAAAAATAATGTAGCGGATTTTTGTCTAGATGCCAACCCCAACATTCAATGAAAATTTCAAGCAAATCGCATAATTTTGTTCCAAGTTTCAAAAAGTAGGGCAAGGTGGAGGTCCCCCTCCCCGTCCACATATGAAGTCATCAGGTACCCCATATTAATTCCATAACCTCACCGCATGTTCTCTGTAAATCTCAGATAATTCAGAGAATTTTAGTTTATTCACTGTACTTTAAAAAAAGTCGAACAAAGGGAGGTCCCCCTCCGCTACTAAATATCGAAATAAAAAGTAGTGGATCTTTGTCTAGATACCAACCCCAACCTTCAATGAAAATTTCAAGCAAATCGGTTAACTTTGGTCCAATTTTCAAAAAGTCCGACAAAGGGGAGGTCCCCCTCCGCGACCAGGTGTCAAAAAATGAGGTTACGACCTCTGAAAGTTTCAAGTAAACCGGTTCAGCCGTTTCGGAGCCAACGCGGAACATACAAACAATCAAACAAACAAACAAACAAATAAACAAACATAGATTGAATTTTATATAAAGGGTGATTCTTTTGAGGTTAGGATTTTCATGCATTAGTATTTGACAGATCACGTGGGATTTCAGACATGGTGTCAAAGAGAAAGATGCTCAGTATGCTTTGACATTTCATCATGAATAGACTTACGATCTGCCACAACGTCGAATTTTCAGTGAATGGGCCCTAGAAAAGTTGGCAGAAAATCCGCTTTTTTATCGACAAATTTTGTTCAGCGATGAGGCTCATTTCTGGTTGAATGGCTACGTAAACAAGCAAAATTGCCGCATTTGGAGTGAAGAGCAACCAGAAGCCGTTCAAGAACTGCCCATGCATCCCGAAAAATGCACTGTTTGGTGTGGTTTGTACGCTGGTGGAATCATTGGACCGTATTTTTTCAAAGATGCTGTTGGACGCAACGTTACGGTGAATGGCGATCGCTATCGTTCGATGCTAACAAACTTTTTGTTGCCAAAAATGGAAGAACTGAACTTGGTTGACATGTGGTTTCAACAAGATGGCGCTACATGCCACACAGCTCCGGTAAGTTGGCCACCGGTAAGTTGGCCACCAAGATCATGCGATTTGACGCCTTTAGACTATTTTTTGTGGGGCTACGTCAAGTCTAAAGTCTACAGAAATAAGCCAGCAACTATTCCAGCTTTGGAAGACAACATTTCCGAAGAAATTCGGGCTATTCCGGCCGAAATGCTCGAAAAAGTTGCCCAAAATTGGACTTTCCGAATGGACCACCTAAGACGCAGCCGCGGTCAACATTTAAATGAATATATCTTCAAAAAGTAAATGTCATAGACCAATCTAACGTTTCAAATAAAGAACCGATGAGATTTTGCAAATTTTATGCGTTTTTTTTTAAAAAAAAGTTATCAACCTCTTAACAAATCACTGTCTATATAGATAGACAATTGACAAAATTTTCTGTACAAAAAAAAAATTGAGAAAATTTTCTGTAGAAATAAAAATTTCTATAGAAATAAAATTTTGAGAAAAGTTTCTATAGAAATACAATTTTCTATTGAAATAAAATTTTTTATAGAAATAAAATTTTCAGAAAATCTTCTATAGAAATACATTTTTTACAAAATTTTCGACAGAAATAAAATTTAGAGAAAAATTTCTATAAAAATATAAATTTTGATAAATTTTTCTGTAGAAATAAAAATTTGAGATAATTGTCTATAGAAATAAAATTTTGAGAAAAGTTTCTATAGAAATACAATTTTCTATTGAAATAAAATTTTTTATAGAAATAAAATTTTCAGAAAATCTTCTATAGAAATACATTTTTTACAAATTTTTCGACAGAAATAAAATTTTGACAAATTTCAAAAGATCTTTTTATACCCACCACATTAGAATGGTGATGGGGGTATAATAAGTTTGTCATTTCCGACTATATAAAGTATATATACGCTTGATCAGGGAGACATTTTAAGACGATGTATCCATGTCCATCTGTCTGTTGTAATCACGCTACAGCTTTCAATAATGGAGATATCGTCCTGCAGAATTTTGAATTTTGACAAAATTGTCTATAGAAATAAAATTTTGACAAACTTTTCTATAGAAATAAAATTTTGACAAAATTTTCTATAGAAATAAAATTTTGTCAAAATTTTCTATAGAAATAAAATTATGAGAACATTTTCTGTAGAAAAAAATTGAGAAAATTTTCTGTATGAATAATATTTTTGGAAATTTTTCTAAGAAATAAAATTTTGGAAAATTTTCTAAGAAATAAAATTTTGGAAAAATTTTCTAAGAAATAAAATTTAGAGATAAAATTTCTTAGAAAATTTCTATAGAAATAAAATTTTGAGAAATAGAATAGGTAATTTTGATAAAATTGTATACAAAAATATAAATTTTGACAAAATTTTCCATAGAAATAAAATTTTGACAAAATTTGCTGTAGATTTTCTATAGAAATAAAATTATGAGAACATTTTCTGTAGAAAAAAAATTTTGAAAATATTCTGTATGAATAAAATTTTTGGAAAATTTTCTATGAAATAAAATTTTGGAAAATTTTTTAAGAAATAAAATTTAGAGATAAAATTTCTTAGAAATTTTCTATAGAAATAAAATTTTCAGAAATAGAATAGGTAATTTTGACAAAATTGTATACAAAAATATAAATTTTGACAAAAATTTCCATAGAAATAAAATTTTGACTAAATTTTCTGTAGAAATAAAAATTTGAGAAAATTTTCTATAGAAATAAAATTTTGAGAAAATTTTCTATGGAAATAAAATTTTGAGAAAATTTTCTATGGAAATAAAATGTTGAGAAAATTTTCTATAAAAATACAATTTTCTATTGAAATAAAATTTTTATAGAAATAAAATTTTCAGAAAATCTTCTGTAGAAATACAATTTTTACCAAATTTTCTACAGAAATAAAATTTTGACAAATTTCAAAACATGTTTTTATTCCCACCACCATAGAATGGTGATGGGGGTATAATAAGTATGTCATTCCGTTTGTAACACATCGAAATATCGGTTTCTGACTACATCAAGTATATATATTTTTGATCAAGGAGAAATTTTAAGACGATATAACCATGTTCCTCAGTTATGTCAGTAGCCTCCATATAGACCGATCTCCCCATTTTACTTCTTGTGCTTCTAGAATCCGTAGTTTTTATCCAATTTGCCTGAAGTCGGAAATCTAGAGGTATTCTAGGACTATAAAGAAATGTTGCAAAAATGGTGATTATTGGACCATGTTTTGATATAGCCCCCATATAGACCGATCTCCCCATTTTACTTCTTGAGCTTCTAGAATCCGTAGTTTTTATCCAATATGCCTGAAATCAGAAATCTAGAAGTATTCTAGAACCATAAAGAGGTGTCCGCATATATCGGTACAGTTTTTGATATAGCCTCCTTATAAACCGGCCGTCCGATTTGGGGTCTAGATTCTAGAACTACAACAAAATGTGCTGAATACTGTGTGTATCCCTCCATGTTTTGGTATAGCCCTGTTACACCGAACTCCCGATTTTATGTTACTTCTTAGGCTTCTAGAATCCGTAGTTTTTATCCGATTTGCCACAAATTGAAAATATACTGGTATTTTAGACCAATAACAAAGTGTATATGATTTAGTTTTATCGGTCCATTTGGTAAGGCCTCCTATAGACCGATTTCACTAATTGAGGGTATTGAAGGCGCACTGATCATGAAAATTACTTGAAACGGAATGTAAAATTTACAGGTTTTATTTTTCACTTAAAAAAGATGTTAATGATTCCTCTAAATCTCAAACAAATCTGGTTCTTATAAATAAATCCGGAATCTGATATAGTCTTCATGGGTAAAATCTTTATATTTATCATCGAGAAGCGTACTGCTTAATCTGATCTGCTTGGGGAAATATATATATTTTCAAAGGAAACTAATATATATGATTCATGGAGGTGGGTACACACAGAAAACAAATTTGTTGTGCCAACCAATTTTTTTGCCAACCGATTTATTTGGTCCCATCTACCATTAGAATATAACCGACAATATTTGTTAGAGCAACCAATTCTTGGCCGGCACAACAATACATAAATTGTTTGGATAACTAAAATTTGAGCACATTAACACTCTAATTGGTAATCCCAACCAATAAAATTTCATTCGTTTGTTAAAACAACTAATTATTTTTTCGGACAACCTTATGAAATTAAGAAACCATCCTTTGAATTAAGTTTAATTTATATTTAATTTTATTACATATTAATATTTTTTGTATTGATTATTGAGCTAATAAAAAATCGTCATCTGTAGAACATTTTTGAACTGGAAAAGAAACTTCACAAAATAGCTAGTTGCGATGTTTGCAAACCAATCTGCATAATTTTCAGGCCCAAGGAGGTCCTCGGCCTATGAGAATTCTTCTAAACTTGTTATCTCCGATTTCATAAATCTTATTGGTGGACAGTTCTCCCTAACGAAATTTTTGCGTTAATATCCAATTTGGCATGGTCGTGGTCTGATGTCAAAATTTGTCTAAAAGTACACGCCTTGCATGATTACATATACCATTCGGTTTGAGTCGCAGAAGTAAAGCCAATGTATCCGAAACACCTACAGAGCTTAGTACTGAATGGAAATGTTTCAGTTGCGGTACTTATAATTACCGGATCGATTTTCAGCGTGACTCTGAACTCAGGCATGGATCATGAAATGTTATCGTTACATCGGAAGTCGTAACATTTGTTGAGATATCCCTAGAGGGAAGAATGTAAAGAGTGAGGAGTATTAATTTAATTTGATGTTTAAGTTACTTACCACTTAAGAATACAGCTACCCAATTTAAAAATATACAAAAAATCTCTCAGACTTGGCCACTCTGAAAACCGGCACGTACCAAACGTGGACGGTTTTCTAATTAGGCAAAACACAATATATTTGTTGTTATATATGTATATGTAGTCCATAGCAACCAATTTCCTTTATAACTATCAAATCTGTTAACACAACCAACTTAGTTGTTAAACAGACCTTCAGTTGGGCATGGAAGCATATTGGCCAACGAAGACAGTTAGCACAACGGGGTGAAATAAATTGAAATGGTTGCTTACTTCAATATATAAATAACGGCCAATATTTGGTCGTGTGTACCAACTTTCGGTCAAACCGCTATTATATTGGTTATATAAACTATCTAACAAAAGAAATAACTAACAATTGTTCCACACAATTAAAAAATGTGAGTCTCCACTATCAAATTGTTGTCGTAATCGAATTCCAACCAATGATTTCTCTGGGTGTATTTAAGATTCGGCCCGACCGAACTTACAGCTGTATGTACTTGTTTGTTATACCGTCCACCATAGGATGGGGGGTATATTAACTTTGTCATTCCGTTTGTAACAAATCGAAATATTCCTCTAAGACCCCATAAAGTATATATATTCTGGGTCGTGGTGAAATTCTGAGTCGATCTGAGCATGTCCGTCCGTCCATCCGTCCGTTGAAATCACGCTAACTTCCGAACGAAACAAGCTATCGACTTGAAACTTGGCACAAGTAGTTGTTATTAATGTAGGTCGAATGGTATTGCAAATGGGCCATATCGGTTCACTTTTATGTATAGCCCCCATATAAACGGACCCCCAAATTTGGCTTGCAGACCCTCTAAGAGAAGCAAATTTCATCCGATCCGGCTGAAATTTGGTACATGGTGTTAGTATATGGTCTCTAACAACCATGCAAAAATTGGTCCACATCGGTCCATAATTATATATAGCCCCCACATAAACCGATCCCTAGATTTGGCTTGCGGAGCATCAAAGAGAAGCAAATTTAGTCCGATCCGGATAAAATTTGGTGCATGGTGTATGTACATGGTCTCAAATAACCATGCAACAATTGGTCCATATCGGTCAATAATTATATATAGCCCCCATATAAACCGATCACCAAATGTGACCTCCGGAGCCTCTTGGAAGACCAAAATTCATCTGATTGATATTTAGTACGTGGTGTTAGTATATGGCCTCAACCACCCATGCAAAAATTGGTCGAAATCGGTCCATAATTATATATAGACCCATATAAACCGTTCCCCAGATTTGACCTCTCGAGCCCCTTGGAAGAGCAAAATTCATCCGATTCGGTTGAAATTTGGTACGTGATGCTAGTATATGATATCCAACAACCATGCAGGAATTGGTTCATATCAGTCCATAATTATATATAACCCCCATATAAACCGATCCCCAGATTTGAGCTCCGGTGCCTTTTGGAGAAGCAAAATTCATCCGATCTGGTTGAAATTTGATACGTGGTGGTAGTATATGATATTTAACAATCATGCCAAAAGTGGTCCATATCAGTCTAGGTCCATATCGGTCTATAGTTATATATAGCCCTCAGATAAATCGATCCCCAATCGCACAAAAATTGCTCCATATCAAGTTCATAATTGTATATAGCCCCGTATAAGCGACCCCCATATTTCAATTCTGGCTCCCTACGTACGGTGCAAAAGTCCATATCGATTAGTAATTATGTGTAGACTTACCTACACATACCTTGTTTGTCTAATATATACCACGTATGGACTAATTCACAGAAAACGATTTAAGATACCACAACCCAAGTAATTCGATTCTGGTTGACAGTCTTTCGTAGAAGTTTCTACGCTATCCATGGTGGAGGGTACATAAGATTCGGCCTGGCCGAACTTACGGCCATATATACTTGTTTTTAATTTGTTATAAGTTTGGCAAAATTTTCTTCAAACTTTGGTACAATATTTTCAGCACAAGTGGTAAATTTTGTAATTCGATTTAAATTTAGTAACTATGCATTCTAAATTTAGTTGAAATCGGTTCAGATTTAGATATAGCTTCCATATATATGTTTTTTTGATTTTGGCAAAAATACCAACATTTTCTTTGTAAAGTCGCCACTGCTAAGTCGATGACTTATAAAAGTGACTCCAATTTTCCTATATTTCTAATTCATATCTATCGACCGATAAATCATAAATACACATTTGCGAAGATGCCTAAAAATTGCTTCAGATTTGTATGTTTCCCATATTTTTTACTAACATTGTGTACAATCCCAGGATAATAGCCGACTTAAATATTAAGTCTATATATTCTGTAGAAGTCGGACAAATTTTGTCCAGATCGAGTCCGATTTAATTCTATGTATATGGGAACAAAAACCTTCATTCGTATATACATCACCCAGCACAATTGACGGATTTTATCTGGTATAGAAAATGTGGATCTACAAAGTGGTGTAGGGTATAATATAAGTTTGTTAGTTTTTTTTTCAGTGTATCTAAGTTTGAACAATTTGAACCCATTGAGTAACTCCTTTTAAAATTCTAAATGCTAACAAGCCATAGGGTCATTTGTCTGTATTACATTTAAAACTGTAATGTCACAAACATGACATTTTACAAACGATTTAACCAGAGGCATTAACTTAAGTGTATGACAAATGCATACAAGCACACACACACACACGTATACACACGTGTCCATATGAATATAAATCTAGAAATATAAACTTAAATATAGACGATGATTATGATATATGTATATGCTTAAAATAAATAAATATGTATATTTGACCATAATCATATATTTATATAGCAATGATTGTTAATATGATTATGATTATTATTTAAACGGGTTTGTTATTGTATAGACATTTATAGTTGGTTTGTCGTTATTAAATCAAATTTTATGAGAAATGGAAAATTTGTTGAAAAATTTTGCTATAGAATAAAACAAGTAAGAAAAGTCTAAAGTCGGGTGGGGCCGACTATATTATACCCTGCACCACTTTGTAGATCTAAATTTTCGATACCATATCACATCCTTCAAATGTGTTGGGGGCCATATATAAAGGTTTGTCCCAAATACATACATTTAAATATCACTCGATTTGGACAGAATTTGATAGACTTTTACAAAATCTATAGACTCAAAATTTAAGTTGGCTAATGCACTAGGGTGGAACACAATGTTAGTAACAAAAAATATGGGAAACATTTAAATCTGAAGCAATTTTAAGGAAACTTCGCAAAAGTTTATTTATGATTTATCGCTCAATATATATGTATTAGAAGTTTAGGAAAATTAGAGTCATTTTTACAACTTTTCGACTAAGCAGTGGCGATTTAACAAGGAAAATGTTGGTATTTTGACCATTTTTGTCGAAATCAGAAAAACATATATATGGGAGCTATATCTAAATCTGAACCGATTTCAATCAAATTTGGCACACATAACTATATTACTAATTACACATGACTATACTACCAATTGTACTCCTTGTGCAAAATTTCAAGCTAATCGGGATAAAACTCTGGCTTCTGGGTCCATATAAGTGCATATCGAGCGAAAGATATATATGGGAGCTACGTCTAAATCTGAATCGATTTCAATCAAATTTGGCACGTATAGCTACAATGCTAAGTTTACTCTCTGTGCAAAATTTCAACCAAATTGGGCTAAAACTTTGGCTTTTAGGACCATATGAGTGTAAATCGGGCGAAAGATATATATGGGAGCTATATCTAAATCTGAACCGATTTCAATCAAATTTTGCACACTAGACTATACTACTAATTGTACTCCTAGTGCAAAATTTCAACCAAATTCGTCCAAAAATCTGGCTTCTGGGGCCATATAAGTCCATATCGGGCGAAATATATATATGAGAGCTATATCTAAATCTGAACCGATTTCTTCTAAAATCAATAGGGTTCTATTCTGACCCAAATTAGGAACATGTGCCAAAATTGAAGGCGATTGGACTTAAATTGCGACCTAGACTTTGATCAAAAATGTGTTCACAGACAGACGGACGGACGGACGGATGGACAGACGGACAGACGGACATGGTTATATCGACTCACGGACCCACCCTGAGCATTATTGCCAAAGACACCATGTGTCTATCTCGTCTTCTTCTGGGTGTTACAAACATATGCACTAACTTATAATACCCTGTTTCACAGTGTGGCGCAGGGTACAATGAGAAATGAGGTGGTTTTATCGCATACCGAAATTTTAATTATGTAACCATTCTATACGAAATTTGTGGGCAAGAATAAAGATATTAATTCCATCTCATAATATCGACAAGGAAACAATTTTAGGAATACATATAGTTTAACACGATTTTTGCTTATTGTTTCCTGTAAAGAATAAATTAAAGTTGTCCCATTAAATATATTCACAAATTTGAAAAATATTTAATATTCCCTTTCTTTATTTTTTTAATACAATTTTTAAAGTCTCCAATTTATGGTCCTAATAATAAATATGGGTCAGTAAAATTCGTTTGAAAAGAAACCCAATTATTGTCCAAAAAAAGTTTCGTTTAGCCTTTTATAAATTCAGTAAAACCATCATTATCATTGGCATTCCATGAAATCTTGTCCAGTAAATTTCTCCAAAAAAACAACGAATAATTACAATCCCAAAGAAAAAAAAATAAGCCGCAAAATATGGGATATAAAATTATTTAAAATTTGTCACAATTTATTATCATAACCATTTGTGGGATAGGGCCAAATGAAATGTTTGTGCAATTAGGTGGGCAGCTCAAATACAAAGCGACATAAATAGGAAAGTAAAGCAAAATATTAAAAAAAAAATGAAATTATAAGGAAAATAGAGTTACGGGTTAATGTGGGTCTATGAAAAAATCTTGTTACTAAGAGGAAGGAAATCATCACTGATGAAATTATAATTTATCACTAACAATACCTATAATACCATTCAAAGGGAGTTTACGAAAAATCTTAAAAAAAACGATTTATTTTTTTCATTCTTGTTATTTTGATTTCAACTTAAAACATTGCTTGACTAAACATCAAGAGTAGCTTTACTAACAGAGGAAAAGTATATTTGTCAAATTTATTTGGGCACAGCCCAATAGACTGCAAGATGATTGGATGGAAAAATATTAAAATAAGAACAAAGCATTCAGACACTTATTGTGGGGTTATCCTGCTTTATGAGTTAGCCATAGGACACTTTGAGGTTATATCTCAATTTGACAGACTTGGATCAAGGGCACAAGTTTGAAATACCTAAGAAAAATTAAAATTTTTAGTTCCAATGGCACCACAGTGACATGTTTCTTCTGTTTTTCCATTTCTACTACCGTCACCAATCCACCAAATATTTGGATGTTGTCCAGTTTGGCAATTTACGATAAAGTGTTTTCTTTTATGATTTCACTAAAAATATGTCTTCCGTTCTTTGACGAAATTACTTAAACGTGTGCCTTATTTTTATGAGGCTTTGGGTAATTTGATGTGATAGACGTGATCTTGTTAAATTGTAGGTTACGACTATTGCATTTGTTTTAGCATAAAACGATTTAGTTATTTTAACTACATTAATCTGTAAGGGATAGAATTTTTTGTTGAAATGAAGTGATAGTCTTTTAGAAGCTGACGGAAGTTGGAAAATATATTGCATTTCATATAAATAACAAGTATACAAGGCCCACAATAGACGGAGTCTTAAATATCAAACACCAGAGATTGTATACAAGAGGTGTTTTTTTTTTTTTTTGAGACAAGCTTGTGCACCGTAATTTCGGCCGTACCGAATATTAAATACGCACCAACATCTATATATATAAAATTCAATCTATGTTTGTTTATTTGTTTGTTTGTTTGTATGAACCGAGTTCGCTCCGAAACGGCTGAACCGATTTGCTTGAAACTTTCAGAGATCATAGGGGACATTCATGTGGTGAAAATAGGGTACCTCATTTTTTGACACCTGGTCGCGGAGGGAGACCTCCCCTTTGTCGGACTTTTTGAAAATTGGACCAAAGTTGACCGATTTGCTTGAAATTTTCGTCGAAGATTGGGGTTGGCATCTAGACAAAGATCCGCTACTTTTTATTTCGATATTTGGTGGCGGAGGGGGGCCTCTCCTTTGTTCGACTTTTTTTAAAGTACAGTGAAAAAACTAAAATTCTCTAAATTATCTGAGATTTACAGAGAACATGTGGTGAGGTTATGGAATTAATATGGGGTACCCGATGATTTCATATGTGGATGGGGAGGGGGACCTCCCCCTTGCCTTACTTTTTGAAACTTGGAACAAAATTATGCGATTTGCATGAAATTTTCATTGAATGTTGGGGTTGGCATCTAGACAAAAATCCGCTACATTATTTTTCGACATTTCGTCGGGGAGGGGGGCCACCCCTTTGCCCGACTTTTTTTAAAGTACAGTGAAAACAAAACTAAACTCCCCCGACTGAAATTTTACGGAAAAATGGGTGAGGTTATGAAATTTATATCAGGTTCCTGATTTTTTAATAAAAATAAAAGGGCATAGGGAGACATCCGCTTCTCTTAAGTACATACAGAGAAACAATTAAACTTTACCGAGTTACTTGAAATTTACAGAGGACTGGGGAGAGATCGTAACCTCTGTCAACCGTAATAGTTGATACCTGATTTTGTGATTTTTGGACGGAAGAGAGGCCGCCCCTTTAGGCTTATAATTTGCTTGACATTTTCTGGGACGTTTACAAAAGATACGCTTTTCGACATTTGGTCGGGGAGGAGGTCCTCCTCTAAAACTGCAAAAAAAAAAAATGGCTCTATTAACCATGTTCCTTAATCTATATCAGTCCATAAAGCTCGAAAAATAATTGTATAATTATATATTATGCATTTGGACGTCAATTGCCTGTTTCGGTATCAGGCTAACATGAAATATAAAAAAATTTAAGTTTTCTTGAAATTTACAAAGGAAGCGGGGGAAAAGGTTATAAATGAAGAGGCAACCTTCATTGCCCCACACTTGAAGGAAAGAAAGAATTTTCAGGGAAGGTTAGGGGTGCTATTCGCTACGGTGTTTGTCGATATTGTATCGGGGAAAGTGACGTCCCTTTAAAACAATAGAGCAAAAATTAAACATCTCCGATCTACTTGAAATTTACAGGGAACGTGGGAGGAGGTAATGAAATTTATACATGATTTTTAAATTAATATATGATTTTTCGATATCTGGTTGGGGAAGGGGAAAATTGAAATAAACTTTGTCGATTTACTTCGATAGAATTTATAGGGAATTTAAATTGAAAGTGGAGGGTTGTCCGTAAATGGGAACTCGGTATATAATTTTATGATTTTTGCACAGGCTTCTTTCTTTCAGACTTCTTATTAGTAAAGATAGGGTTCCCTTTTGTCCGTTTTTTTTTTTTTTTTTTTCTTAAGTTGAAAGTAGAGGGTTGTCCGTAAATGGGAACTCGGTACATAATTTTATGATTTTTGCACAGGCTTCTGCCAGACTTCTTTTTAAAAGAACTTAAATTTACATGAAATTCGCAGCCAACGTAGAGGGTGAATTATTTTCCAAATGTTAATGTGGTAAAATTTTTTACTACTTTTGCTTTTTCCGATTTATTGGATGGGAAACAGTAATTCTTTGTATGTTATTATAATTATAATATAATGCTTAATTTTCAGATATGTTGAGGAGAAGGATACCTTTCCTTGACAAACCACACTTAAAATTCACAAGAAATATAGAAGAAGGTACACCCTCTCCCGCCGTATTTGTACCTATAAACGAAAAATCAAGTAGTCCGATTTGTTTAAAAGAATTCAAATCTTTTCGAATTTGTTTTCAGCACGAAGGATATAGTTGACTAAGTTAACGCAAAATGTTCCTCCAAATACGCTTCGGAAGGCGCAGCGAAGCGGGCCGGGTTACGCTAGTAGACTATATAATAGGTTCCTTTGGAAAATTTTTCGTAGTTCCTGGAAATTTGAATATTCATAGTATTTCAGACTCCCGTGTAAAGTTTATACATATGCAGAGTACATCAGATTCTGGATTTATAAGAACCATTTTTGTTTGAGTTTTAGAGGAAACTTAAAAATTCCATCTACAGAAATAAAATTTTAGAATAATTTTCTAAAATTTTAGAAAAAATTCAATAGAAATAAATTTTGTAAAAAATTTCAATAGAAATTAAATTTTGTAAAGAAATTCTTTAGAGATAAAATTTTGAACAAAAAAATTTCCATAGAAATACAATTTTGACAAAATTTTCTATAGAAATAAAAGTTTGAAAAAACTTTCTACAGAAATAAAATTTTGACCAAATTTTCTATAGAAATAAAATTTTGACAAAATTTTCTATAGAAATAAAATTTTGCCAAAATTTTTTATAGATATAAAATTTTGACAAAATTTTCTATAAAAATAAAATTTTCACAAAATTTTGACAAAATTTTCTATGGAAATAAAATTTTGACAAACTTTTCTATAGAAATAAAATTAAAAAAAAAATCTATAGAATAAAATTTAAAAAAAATTTTCTATAGAATAAAATTTAAAAAAAAATTTTAGCTTAAGACCCTAGCAGTCAAAGCTTACAATTATATTTATAACTTTATTGTAAATGCAATAAATAAACAAGAATCTATAGAATAAAAATTTTGACAAAATTTTCTATAGAAATAAAATTTTGACACAATTTTCTATTGAAATAAAATGTTGAGAAAATTTTCTATAGAAATAAAATTTTTGACAAAATTTTCTATAGAAATAAAATTTTGACAAAATTGTATATATAGCAATAAATTTTTCTATAGCAATAAAATTTTCTATAGAAATAAAATTTTGACAAACTTTTCTATAGAAATAAAATTTAAAAAAAAAATTCTATAGAATAAAATTTAAAAAAAAAAAAATTTTTAGCTTAAGACCCTAGCAGTCAAAGCTTACAATTATATTTAGAACTTTATTGTAAATGCAATAAATAAATAAATAAATAAATAAAAATCTATAGAATAAAAATTTTGACAAAATTTTCTATAGAAATAAAATTTTGAGAAAATTTTCTATAGAAATAAAATTTTAAGAAAATTTTCTATAGAAACAAAATTTTGACAAAATTTTCTATGGAAATAAAATTTTGGCAAAATTTTCTACACAAATAAAATTTTAAGAAAATTTTCTATAGATACAAATTTTTGACAAAATTTTCTATAGTAATAAAATTTTGACAAAATTTTCTATAGAAATAAAATGTTGAGAAAATTTTCTATAGAAATAAAATTTTAAAAAAAATTTCTATAGAACTAAAATTTTTACTAAATTTTCTACAGAAATAAAATTTTGACAAAATTTTCTATAGAAATAAATATTTAAGAAAAATTTCTATAGAAATAAATATTTAAGAAAATTTTCTATAGAAATAAAATTTTGACACAATTTTCTATTGAAATAAAATGTTGAGAGAATTTTCTATAGAAATAAAATTTTCTATAGAAATAAAATTTTGAGAACATTTTCTATAGAAATAACATGTTAACAAAATTTTCTATAGAAATAAAATTAAAAAAAAAATTCTAAGCATAAGACCCTAGCAGTCAAAGCTTACAAGTATAGTTATAATTTTATTGTAAATGTAATTAATAAATAAATAAAAAAAATTTCTATAGAAATAAAATTTTGACAAAATTTTCTATAGAAATAAAATTTTGACAAAATTTTCTATAGAAATAAAATTTTAAGAAAATTTTCTATAGAAACAAAATTTGGCAAAATTTTCTATGGAAATAAAATTTTGACAAAATTATCTATAGAAATAAAATGTTGAGGAAATTTTCTATTGAAATAAAATCTTAAAAAATTTTCTATAGAAATAAAATTTTAAAAAAATTTCTATAGAAATAAAATTTTGACAAAATTTTCTATAGAAATAAAATTTTCCATAGAAATAAATATTTAAGAAAATTTTCTATGGAAATAAAATTTTGACACAATTTTCTATTGAAATAAAATGTTGAGAAAATTTTTGACAAAATTTTCTATAGAAATAAAATTTTGACAAAATTGTATATATAGCAATAAATTTTTCTATAGCAATAAAATTTTCTATAGAAATAGAATTTTGACAAAATTTTTTATACAAATAAAATTTTAATAAAAATTTCTATAAAAATAAAATTTTCACATCATTTGCTATAAAAATAAAATTTTGTTTCCTATAGAAATAAAATTTTTACAAAATTTCCTATAGAAATAAAATTTTGACAAAATTTTATATTTTGTTAAAATTTGAGAGATGTCAAGATTCAGACATTTGAGAGGCGTCCAGGTATCAAAGGTTAATTTTAATGTGTTAATAAATCAAGCCACAATGGTTAGCATGTCCGCAATGGTTAGCATGTTCACCTTTCACAGGATCATGGGATCGTGAGATCAAACCAAGATTCGACCAAACACCAAGATCGACCAATGACCAAGTTTTTCAACGGTGGATTATCCCACCCCAGTAATGTTGGTGACATTTCAAAACTTCTCTAAGTGGTTTCACTGCAATGTGGAACGCGGTTCGGACTCGGCTATAAAAAGGAGGTCCCTTGTCATAGATCTTAATATTGAATCGGGCAGCACTCAAAGATAAGAGAGAAGTTCACCAATGTGGTATCACAATGGACTGAATAGTGAGCCTGAAATATCTGGCTGTCATCTAACATAACCTAACCTACATATAGTGACTACATCAGATTCTGTAATTTAAAGAACCATTTTGTATGAGTTTTAAAGGAAACGTAAAAAAAAATTGACAAAATTTTCTACAGAAACAAAATTTTGACAAAATTTTCTATAGAAATAAAATTTTGACAAAATTTTCTATAGAAATAAAATTTTGACAAAATTTTCTATAGAAATAAAATTTTGACAAAATTTTCTATAGAAATAAAATTTTGACAAAATTTTTTATAGAAATAAAATTTTGACAACATTTTTTATAGAAATAAGCTTTTGACAAAATTTTCTATAGAAATAAAATTTTGAGAAAATTTTTTATAGAAATACAATTTTGACAAAATTTTCTGTAGAAATAAAATTTTGACAAAATTTTCTATAGAAATACAATTTTGACAAAATTTTCTGTAGAAATAAAATTTTGACAAAATTTTCTATAGAAATACAATTTTGACAAAATTTTCTGTAGAAATAAAATTTTGACAAAATTTTCTATAGAAATACAATTTTGACAAAATTTTTTATAGAAATAAAATTTTGACAAAATTTTTTATAGAAATAAAATTTTGACAAAATTTTTTATAGAAATAAAATTTTGACAAAATTTTTTTATAGAAATAAAGTTTTGACAAAATTTTCTATGGACATAAAATTTTGACAAACTTTTCTATAGAATTAAAATTTTGACAATTATATTTATAATTTTATTGTAAATGTAATTAATTAATAAATAAATAAAAAACGTTTCTATAGAAATAAAATTTTTAGATTTAAAAAATTTTCATGTCCCCATTTTGAAGACGAATCACTTAACTTAAACGAAAAAAAAGAACTTTATATCAGAGGAATGCGAAATGTTAACAAACATTCACATTCGTATGTTAAGGACACGAAATATGTGGCCCTACGATAATATATTTTCCCAGTGCATGTAGTGATAGTAAAATCCGTCTCAAAGTTAAGTTCAGTTTTTCTTTTCAGTTTTGTTATATATCCTTTTAAAATGTTCTTGCAGTCGTTCCAATCCAAAAAGGTGGTCTCAGCTGACACTTGCCACTATAGCGAACTAAAATCGGATATAACGATGATTTGAGAAGCTATCTTCAATCAAAATGTGCCTGTAAGATATCTTATATAATTCAACTCTTGTGAACGTTGCAAAATTCTAGTTTAATTGGGAAAATTAGTATATACAGTGAAACCTCATAAAGGTGGACAACCTAAATTTTGTCCACATTTGAGAGATGTCCGTGTATCAGAGGTTAATTTTAATGTGATAATGTGACAAACGTCCTGAGACAACTGTACCCGTTTGGGAGGTGGTCGGTTTTCAGAGTATCCAAGTTTGAGAGGTTTCACTTTATTCCCTACTTGTACGCTATTCAGATATAAATGGAAGAAAGCTTTCGCTGTTCCTTGGATTCTTTCGTTAGGCAATTGATTTTGGTTTTGATTCCGAACCAAAGAAGAGCAGAGTCGCAATAAGGATGCATTTAAGCAATTTCAATTCTCTTTTATTTTTCCGATATGGCCCATTTTGAGGAGATGGAAACTAACATACTGCCTCCTATATTGTATAATTGTGAACTTAATAGATGGGCTGAATGACGGGCAAATGGTTTCTCCATTTAGTCAAACCCTTATCTTGTAATCAAAAAATAACAATTTTATGCTTTTTAAGTAATGAAACAACCGAAATAAAATCTACTCCAAAAAAAGGTGGTTAAAAAACAAGAGACATTAATAAAAATAATTTTCATTTACATCTCAAACCATTATGTGGTTGTTATGCGAATTGTGAAATTATTCGCTTCATAAACAGTTTATTTTTCATCCTTCCGTTGTTTTTTCTAAATTCCCAAAGTTCAAGGAGAAATTTCTTGGGAAAAGAGCTCAGCTGCAAATACAAGAGGTTTTAATTATTCAAAATTTCTTTTAATATTTCATGGTATTTAGTTCGTTTTTGTTTTCTTGCGGGATGGAGAGTGTAGAGCTTCTTTGCAAAGCCATCTCATCAACTGGCAGCTAATAATGGTTTACCAGTTTAAGCCATTGTTTTCAAAGTACTCTAGGGGAAAAATATTTACAAGTTTTGCAATATTGTGGTTTGCTTGCCCACAGGGAGAAAGAGCCAAAAATGGTACTTGAAAAGTATTTTCAAGTATTTAAGATTTGCTTATCCTTTAATAGCTGAGGAAAAATAAAACAAGAAAATGCCATAGCAAATAGCACTTTTACTTTGGCATAATTTTAGAATATAACAAACCCTTAAAGGAATTTAGATTTGTCTAAAAGAACTTCATCCGTAGTGGAAAAAAATTTGATAGAAAATCACGGTCTATGAATAAAAAGAAATTTTCATGGAAAAATTTCCATTCATTTTGTTGAGTAACGATAACCTTGGGGAATATTTTGTTAATGTAGCTTAAACAATTATGAATTGTTTTTTGTAGAACAGGGGAGTCACCGTGGTGCAATGGTTAGAATGCCCGCCTGGCATACACAGGGTGGTGGGCTCAAACCCAGTTTCGACCAAATGCCAAAAGTGTAAAATTTTAGCAAAATTTTCTATAGAAAAAAACTTTTGTCAAAATTTTCTGTAGAAATCAAAATTTTGACAAAATTTTCTTTGGAAATAAAAATTTGACCGGTCTTTATAAGAATCAAAGTCTTAACAAAAATTTTTATAGAAATAAACTTTTGAAAAAAAAATTTCTATATAGAAGTAAAAATTTTTCTTAGAAATAAAATTTTGACAAAATTTTCTGTAGAAATAAAAATATAGCAAATGTTTCTATATAAATAAAATTTTGACAAAATTTTCTATATAAATAAAATTTTCGATAGAAATAAAATTTTGACAAAATTTTCTATAGAAAATAAAAATTGACAAAATTTTCTATAGAAATAAGCTTTTGACAAAATTTGCTATAGAAATAAAATTTTGAGAACATTTTCTATAGAAATAACTTTTTGACAAAATTTTCTATGGAAACAAAATTGTGACAACATTTTCTATAGAAATAAAATTTTGACAAATTTTTCCATAGGAGTACAATTAAAAAAAAAAAATCTATAGAAATAAAATTTTAACAAAACTTTCTACGAAATAAAATCTTAACAAAATTATCTATAGAAATAAAATTTTGAGAAAATTTTCTATAGAAATAAAATTTTGAGAAAATTTTCTATAGAAAAAAAAAATTTGAGAAAATTTTCTATAGAAATAAAATTTTGACTAAATTTTCGATAGAAATAAAATTTTGAGAATATTTTCTATAGAAATAAAATCTTGATAACACTTTCTATAGAAATAGAAATAAAGTTTTGACAAAATTTTATTTCTGTAGAAAAATTTGTATAGAAATTAACTTTTGACAAAATTTTCTATAGAAATAAAATTTTGACAACATTTTCTATGGATATAAAATTTTGACAAAATCTTCTATAGAAATAAAAATTAAACAAAATTTTCTATATAAATAAAATTTTCCATAGAAATAAAATTTTGATAAAATTTTTTATCGAAATAAAATTTTGACAAAATTTTCTATATAAATAAAATTTTGATAAAATTTTCGATAGAGATAAAATTTTGACAAAATTTTCTATAGAAATAAAATTATGAGAAAATCTTCTATAGAAGTAAAATTTTGACAAAATTTTCTATAGAAATAACACTTTGACAAAATTTTCTATGAAAATAAAATTGTGACATTTTCTACAGAAATAAAATTTTGACAAAGTAAAATTAAAAAATTAAAAAAAAAAAATTCTATATAAATAAAATTTTAACAAAACTTTCTAAGAGATAAAGTCTTAATAAAATTTTCTATAAATATAAAATTTTGAGAAAATTTTCTTTTTACAAAATTTGCTATAGAAATAAAAATTTAACAAAAGTTTCTATACAAATAAAATTGTGACAAAATTTTCTATAGAAATAGAAATAAAGTTTTGACAAAATTTTCTACAGAAATAAAATTTTGATAAAATTATGTTGAACATAGAAATAAAATTTTGACAAAAATTTGTATAGAAATTAAATTTTGACAAAATTTTCTATAGAAATAAAATTTTGACAAAATTTTCTATAGAAATAACTTTTTGACAAAATTTTCTATGGAAATAAAATTATGACAACATTTTCTTTAGAAATAAAATTTTGACAAATTTTTCTATATAGGAGTAAAATTGAAAAAAAAAAATCTATAGAAATAAAATTTTAACAAAACTTTCTAAGAAATAAAATCTTAATAAAATTTTCTATAAAAATAAAATGTTGAGAAAATTTTCTGTAGAAATTAAATTTTGATAAAATTTTCGACAGAAATAAAATTTTGACAAAATTTTCTATAGAAATAAAATTTTGACAAAATTTTCGATAAAATTAAAATTTTTACAAAATAACAAATTTTCGATAAAATGACAAAATTTTCTATAGAAACAAGAATTTGACAAAATTTTTATAGAAATAAGCTTTTGGCAAAATTTGCTATAAAAATAACATTTTGACAAAATTTTCTATCGAAATAACATTTCGACAAAATTTTCTATAAAAATAAAATTTTGATCAAATCTTCTATATGAAAAAAAATTTGACAAAGTTTTCTATAGAAATAAAATTTTGACAAAATTTTCTGTAGAAATAAAGTTTTGACAAAATTTTCTGTAGAAGTAAAATTTTGACAAAATTTTGTATAGAAAAAAAATTTTGACAAAGTTTTCTATGGAAATAAAATTGTGACAACATTTTCTACAGAAATAAAATTTTGACAAATTTTTCTATAGGAGTAAAATTAAAAAAAATCTATAAAAATAAAATTGTAACAAAACTTTCTAAGAAATAAAATCTTAACAAAAATTTCTATAGAAATAAAATATTGAGAAAATTTTCTATAGAAATTAAATTTTGAGAATATTTTCTATAAAAATAAAATTTTGAGAAAATTTTCTGTCGAAATTAAATTTTGAGAAAATTTTTATTAGAAATAAAATTTTGACAAAATTTTCTATAAAAATAAAATTTTGATCAAATCTTCTATAAAAAAAAAATTTGACAAAATTTTCTATAGAAATAAAATTTTGACAAAATTTTCTATAGAAAAACAATTTTGACAAAATTTGCTATAGAAATAAAATTTTGACAAAATTTTCTATAGAAAAACAATTTTGACAAAATTTGCTATAAAAACAAAATTTTGACAAAATTTTCTATAGAAGTATCTTGACAAATTTTTCTATAAAAAAACCAGTAAGGAAAGTCTAAAGTCGGGCGGGGCCGACTATATTATACCCTGCACCACTTTGTAGATCTAAATTTTCGATACCATATCACATCCGTCAAATGTGTTGGGGCTATATATAAAGGTTTGTCCCAAATACATACATTTAAATATCACTCGATCTGGACAGAATTTGATAGACTTCTACAAAATCTGTAGACTCAAAATTTAAGTCGGCTAATGCACTAGGGTGGAACACAATGTTAGTAAAAAAATATGGGAAACATTTAAATCTGGAGCAATTTTAAGAAAACTTCGCAAAAGTTTATTTATGATTTATCGCTCGATATATATGCATTAGAAGTTAAGGAAAAATAGAGTAATTTTTACAACTTTTCGACTAAACAGTGGCGATTTTACATGGAAAATGTTGGTATTTTGACCATTTTTGTCGAAATCAGAAAAACATATATATGGGAGCTATATCTAAATCTGAACCGATTTCAACCAAATTTGGCACGCATAGCAACAATGCTAATTCAACCCCTTGTGCAAAATTTCAACTAAATCGGAGTTAAAAATTGGCCTCTATGGTCATATGAGTGTAAATCGGGCGAAAGCTATATATGGGAGCTATATCTAAATCTGAACCGATTTCAACCAAATTTGGCATGCATAGCTACAATGCTAATTCTACTCCCTGTGCAAAATTTCAACTAAATCGGAGCAAAAAATTGGCCTCTGTGGTCATATGAGTGTAAATCGGGCGAAAGCTATATATGGGAGCTATATCTAAATCTGAACCGATTTCAACCAAATTTGGCACGCATAGCTACAATGCTAATTCTACTCTCTGTGCAAAATTTCAACTAAATCGGAGCAAAAAATTGGCCTCTGTGGTCATATGAGTGTAAATCGGGTGAAAGCTATATATGGGAGCTATATCTAAATCTGAACCGATTTCAACCAAATTTGACACGCATAGCTACAATGCTAATTCTACTCCCTGTGCAAAATCTCAACTAAATCGGAGCAAAAAATTGGCCTCTGTGGGCAAATGAGTGTAAATCGGGTGAAAGCTATATATGGGAGCTATATCTAAATCTAAACCGATTGGGCTGATATTTTGCAAGTTTTTCGAGACTCATAAAATATTCGGATGTACGGAATTTGAGGAAGATCGGTTGATATACACGCCAATTATGACCAGATCGGTGAAAAATATATATGGCAGCTATATCTAAATCTGAACCGATTTTTTCCAAAATCAATAGGGATCGTCTTTGAGCTGAAACAGGACCCTATACCAAATTTTAGGACAATCGGACTAAAACTGCGAGCTGTACTTTGCACACAAAAATACATCAACAGACAGACGGACAGACAGACAGACAGACAGACAGACAGACAGACAGACAGACATCGCTAAATCGACTCAGAATTTAATTCTAAGACGATCGGTATACTAAACGATGGGTCTCAGACTTTTCCTTCTTGGCGTTACATACAAATGCACAAACTTATTATACCCTGTACCACAGTAGTGGTGAAGGGTATAAAAAGTTTGGCAAATTTTTCTATGGAAATAAAATTTTGACAAAATTTTCTACAGAAATAAAATTTTGACAAAATATTCTATAGAAATAAAATTTTGACAAAATTTTCTATAGAAATAAAATTTTGACAAATTTTTCTAAGAAATAAAATCTTAACAAAATTTTCTATAGAATTAAAATTTTGACAAAATTTTCTCTCCAGAAACAAAATTTTCTATAGAAATAAAATTTTGACAAAATTTTCTATAGAAATAAAACTTTGACAAAATTTTCTATAGAAATAAAATCTTAACAAAATTTTCTACAGAAATACAATTTTGACAAAATTTGCTATAGAAATAAAATTTTGACAAATTTTTCACTAAAAATATTTTGACAAATTTTTCTATAGAAATAAAATTTTGACAAATTTTTCTATGGAAATAAAATTTTGACAAAATTTTCGATAGAAATAAAATTTTGAGAAAATCTTCTATAGAAATAAAAATTTAACAAAATTTTCTATAGAAATAAAATTTTGACAAAATTTGCTATTTGGTTAAAATTTTCTATATAAATAAATTTATGATAACATTTTCGATAGAAATAAAATTTTGACAAAATTTTCTATAGAAATAAAATTATGAGAAAATCTTCCATAAAAAAATTATGAGAAAATCTTCTATAGAAGTAAAATGTTGCCAAAATCTTCTATAGAAGTAAAATGTTGCCAAAATTTTCTATAGAAGTAAAATTTTGCCAAAATTTTCTATAGAAATAAAATCTCAATCAAAAAATCTATATAAATAAAATTTTAACAAAACTTTCTAAGAAATAAAATCTTAATAAAATTTTCTATAAAAATAAAATTTTGAAAAATTTTCTATAGAAATAAAATTTTGAGAAAATTTTTTATAGAAATAAAATCTTGATAACATTTTCTATAGGAATAAAATTTTGACAAAATTTTCTATAGAAATAGAAATAAAGTTTTGACAAAATTTTCTACAGAAATAATATTTTGATAAAATTATATTGAACATAGATATAAAATTTTGACAAAAATTTGAATAGAAATAAAATTTCAACAAAATTTTCTATAGAAATAAAATTTTGACAAAATTTTCTATAGAAATAAGCTTTTGACAAAATTTGCTATAGAAATAAAATTTTGACAAAATTTTCTATAGAAATAACATTTTGACAAAATTTTGTATGGAAATAATATTGTGACAACATTTTCTACAGAAATAAAATTTTGACAAATTTTTCTTTATAGGTGTAAAATTAAAAAAAAAAAAAAAATCTATAGAAATAAAATTTTAATAAAACTTTTTAAGAAATAAAATCTTAACAAGATTTTCTATAGAATTAAAATTTTGACAAAATTTTCTCTATAGCAACAAAATTTTTTATAGAAATAGAACAATTTTTTGTAGAAATAAGTTCTTTATTTCTGTAGAAATAAAATTTTGACGAAATTTTCTATAGAAATAAAATTTTTACAAAATTTTCTATATAAATAAAATTTTGACAAAATTTTCTATAGAAATAAAATTTTGACAAAATTTTCTATAGAAATAAAATTTTGACAAAATTTTTTATAGAAATATTTTGACGAATTTTTCTATAGAATTAAAATTTTGACAAGTTTTTCCATGGAAATAAAATTTGTACAAAATTTTCTATAGAAATAAATTGTTGACAAAATTTGCTATAAAATAAAATTTTGACAAAATTTTCTATAGAAATAAACTTCACTTTCATGCATCTATGTCGGCCATATGATGTCCATAATTCATAGCAAAGATAACCATTTTAAAATTTCATATATTTTTCTATATTTTTTGCATTGGAAAAATAAAATTAAAAAAAAAAACATGTAAAATATAGCGCTTTACTTCGCTGTATTACATAACAGCCGCCCCCTGTATACAAGGACAAATATAACCATTTCGACATCTTGCACATTCAATTATTACACGTTCAACTTGAAGAAAGGACACAAATTTTCAAGAAGAAGAAATTAATGCCAAAGTTGACATTAAAACTTTTTACTTTCATTTATATTTTCTAGTTTTCCTTCGTCTGCTTTTCTAATTAGAAAATGTCGGGAAAATTAAATAAAAAGATAAAATGCAGAAAAGTGAGTTTTTCAAATGTACGTTCTATTAATTATAATAAATTCTGTTGCACTATGGCATGGCAAGAGGACAATATTTGTGAGAATGGGTATGAGGAATAAACCAGGTAAAATGGAATTTAGTGTGAATTTGGAATTAATATTGGGATATAATGATATAAACTCTATTTTGGACACATTAAATTATTATTAACTGAAATTAATTATACACAGAGCAAATATTTTTGGATTCAATCACCTACTTAATTGATCGTAATCTATTTAATTCGAAATGCTTCAATCATGGAAATGCTAGTATGTCTCAACAAGGCCAATTTAAAAATCAATTGATCCAATTTAAATTTTATTTGGTTCAATGAATTACTGAGACTGATTTTTGTTTTGATTAAAATATTTTTTTTGTTACTTTTTTAAATTGTCTTAAGTTTTTAATCGAAAAAAATATTAGGTATATTTTTCAGTGTATTAAATTAAATATTAACAAAATTTTTGTGTCATCCTTTTTCACTAAGGGAATTGCATTCCCTTATTTTCTGCTGATAATTAAATGCTATCTTCAATTGTCTTTGTTTGTTCCCCCTCCCTTATTTATCTTCAATAAATTTCATATTTTATCATCCCATTGTAGTATTTTGCAAAGTACCTACTTCATTTATAAGCATCCTTGTAAATTGTTCTTTTCTGCAATAATGCAAGGAAAATTCCACTTGCATTACTTGAAAAATTTAATTTGAACTTTATTCATCTGCATCCTTAACTGAATGAATAGCCTTGAGTTGCCTTCAATTGGAATGGTAAAGAGCAAAAAAATAAACAAGTCATCCGTTTTATTCATTTTATCACTCAGACACCTTTCAATTTTTGGGTTAAGAAAAAAAAATAATAAAATGAAAAAGTCGTTATCATTTACTTACTCTGAAGGTAAGATGGAAGTCGTGTAATGTCACTTTGAAAGAATACAAGGTGAAAAAGGTGTTATGTCAATTTCAAAAGGTAGCCTTTCTTTTTCAACATAATAAGCTTCCCATTACAAGCATATTAAAGTACTAAAGAGAGTGTATAAAAGTATTTAAAATGTTCAAATTTCTTGGGAATTTTAAAATCGGAATCTATGAGAAAAAAAGTATTTTTCAAAGAATCCTAATACATTTTAAAATCCGATATCCTTATGTGGCTTAGTACGCTTCCCTGTTAGTTGAGTATATAGAATAAGTAAGTGAATTGCATTGCAACATTATTCTTAGTGTAATGCATCGTTTTGTGTTGACTTGGAATGACTACCATAGAAACAATTTATGGAATTGTGGAACTTTTCTTTTAGTGTAAGGATGAAAATGTAAAGATTTCGAAATCAACATTTCGACTAATCGACTTTTTGTCAAAAAGTCGAAGAGTCGAAAGACTACTTGACTTTTGATATTTTTGAAAATCAATGTAAAACATCCTTTAAAGGTGGCCAAAATCGAGTATTTGACTTTTAACGAAGAAGTCGAAAAGTCCATAAAGGGGATATGAAGAAAATATTTCTATAGTATCACTGAAAGTATGTGTAGATGATATCATGTAACATCCAAAATAAAGCAAACAGTCTGGCCAAGTAACACATTTCCCCCACATTATATCATATGAACATAGACAAAATAATTTTTAGGGATAGTAAAACTGTTTTTAGCATTCAGCGAAATGCAAACAAATTCTAATTATAGTCCTACCTTGGGGCCATGCGCTTTTTTACTAATTAAAATACACATAGCAAACAAATAAAAAAAAAAAAGTATATACAGCAGTAAGTTCGGCCGAGCCGAATTTTAAATACCCACCACCATGAATAAAATATAACAGTTTACTTTAAAAACACTTCGTCGTTGCGGTTTGCTTGACAATATATAGAATTTCCGGCGGTTTGATGACAAATATACTCCCAAGCAAATCAGTTCAACCAGTACGCTTCCCGAAGATAAATTTATAGATTCTACCTATGAAAACCAGATCAGATTCTGGATTTATAAGAACCAATTTGTTTGAGTTCTAGAGAAATCATAAACATATCGTGTAAATGATGAAGTAACGCCTTGATTTGATATCTTAAATCTATAGACTTTTTCCGCTATTATTTAAATGATTACGAGGCGTAAAATTTGGAAATTTTACTGTCAGTTTCAAGCAATTCTCATGATCAGTGCGCCTGCTATACACTGAAAGAAGATTTTTCTTTTCGTGGGAACGAAATATTAGACATGCAAAGTTTTCTTTTGACACACATTCTAGAGACAATCGTTGAATCGCGTATCAAAAATTCGGATTAATTTGCTCTAAACGAAAATACTTTATTTCGTATAGGGGAATTTCGTTTGTCTAAAATTTTATTCCAGAGCAAAATATTTTTTCTTTGGGTGTATCCTCAAGAAGTTAAATCGGTCTATATCAATGCTTTACCAAATGAACTGGTAAAAATAAATGCGATACAAATTTTTGAGGGTCTAAAAAACCAGTATATTTACATTTTCGGGCAAATCAGATAAAAACTACGAATTACACCCCAATTTCGGCACACCTAGTTTGGTCATCAAATACTTGTAGATTTCAAATTTCAGGCAAATCGGTTAATAAATACAGTTTCTAGAAGCCCCAGCAATAAAGTCGGGAGATCGGTCTATATGGGGGCCTACACCAAATCATGGACCGATACAACCCATTTGCGACACCCCATTATGGTCCTAAGATACATCTAGATTTCTAATTTCAAGCAAATTTGATAAAATCTAAGGATTCTAGAAGCCCAAGAAGTAAAGTCAGGAGATCGATCTATATAGGGGCTACACCAAAACATGGACCGATACAACCCATTTGTGACACACCTCTTTATGGTCCAAAGATACATCCAGATTTCTAATTTCAGGCATATTGGATAAAAACTAAAGATTCTAGAAGCCCAAGAAGTAAAGTCGGGAGATCGGTATATATAAGGGCGATACAATCCATTTGTGACACACCTATTTGTGATCTTAAAATACTTCTAGATTTCAAATTTCATGCAAATTGGATAATACATACAGTTTCTAGAAGCTCAAGAAATAAAATCGGGAGATCGGTCTATATGGGGGCTATACCAAAACATGGACCGATAAGGAGAATTTTCGACACACTTCTTTATGGTCCCAAAATACTTCTAAGTATCCTTTTTCAGGCAAATCGGATAGTAAATACAGTTTCTAGAAGCCCAAGAAGTAAAATCAGGATATCGGGCTATATTGGGGCTATACCAAAACATGGACCGATACACCCCATTTTCGACATACCAATTCATGGACCTATAATACCTGTAGATTTTCAATTTCAGACAAATCGGATAGTAAATACAGTATCTATAGGCCCAAGAAGTAAATTTGGGAGATCGGTCTATATGGGGGCTACACCAAAACATGGACCGATACAACCAATTTGCGACACATCTATTTGTGATCTTAAAGTGCCCCTAGATTTTCAATTTTAAGCAAATCGGATAGAAAATACAGTTTATAGGCCCCCAAGAAGTAAAGCCGAGAGATGGGTCTATATGGGGGCTATAACATAAAATAAGAAAACATGGACCGATACGGAGAATTTTCGATAGAAATACAGTTTCTTGACGCCCAAGAAGTAAAATTGGGAGATCGGTCTATATGGGGGCTATACCAAAATATTTACTGATAGGCACTATCTTCGGCACACATTTTGATGGTCCTTAGATACCTGTAGATTTCTAATTTCAGGCAAATTGAATAAAACCTACGGATTCTAGAAGCCCAAGAAGTAAAGTCGGGAGATTAGTCTATATAGGGGCTACACCAAAACATGGACCGATACAACCAATTTGCGACACACCTATTTGTGATCTTAAAATACCTCTAGATTTTTAATTTCAAGCAAATCGGATAGAAAATACAGTTTCTAGACGCCCAAGAAGTAAAATCAGGATATCGGGCTATATGGGGGTTATATCAAAACATGGACCGATACTCACCATTTTTGACACATCTCTTTATGGGGGCTATACCAAAATATTTACTGATAGGCACTATCTTCGGCACACCTTCTCATGGTCCTTAGATACCTCTAGATTTCTCATTTCAGGCAAATTGGATAAAAACTACGGATTCTAGAAGCACAAAAAATCAAATCGGGAGATGGTCTATATGGGGCCTATATCGAAACAGGGACCGATACTCACCATTTTTGGCACACCTCTTTGTAGTCTTTAGATACCTCTAGATTTCTCATTTCAGGCAAATTGGATAAAAACTACGGATTCTAGAAGCACAAAAAATAAAATCGGGAGATCGGTCTATATGGGGCCTATATCGAAACATGGACCGATACTCACCATTTTTGGCACACCACTTTGTGGTCTTAAAATATCTCTAGATTTATTATTTCAGTCAAATTGGATAAAAACTACGGATTCTAGAAGCCCAAGAAGTAAAATCAGGATATCGGGCTATATTGGGGCTATACCAAAACATGGACCGATACACCCCATTTTCGACACACCAATTTATGGTCCTAAGATACCTCTAGATTTTCAGTTGCAGACAAATCGGATAGAAAATACAGTTGCTAGACGTGCTAGAACCAAAATTGGGAGATCGGTCTATATGGTTATACTTAAATATGGACCGATAGGCACCATTTTCGGCACATTCTTTGGTGGTCTTAAAATAACATTAGATTTCCAATTTCAGGCAAATTATATAAAAACTACGGTTTTATAAGCCCAAGACCTCAAATCGGGGGATCGGTTTATATGGGGACTATATCAAAATATGGACCAATATAGCCCCTCTTCGAATTTGACCTGCCTGCAAACGAAAAAAAAAATCTGTGCCAAATTTCAGGACGATAGCGCTATTATTGAAGGCTGTAGCGTGATTACAACAGACAGATAGACGGACAGACGGACAAGCTTAACAGGTTGGCTGATAAGTCCCCCGTATGACACATAGATGGCGTCGCTAGTATTAAATGCATATTATTTTTATATAATACCAACCTTCAAATGATTCGTGTCAAAATTTGACGTCTGTAAGTCAATTAGTTTGTGAGATAGAGCGTCTTTTGTGAAGCAACTTTTGTTATTGTGGAAAAAATGGAAGAAAAGGAATTTCGTGTTTTGATATAATACTGTTTCTGAAGGGAAAAAATACGGTGGAAGCAAAAGCTTGGCTTGATAATGAGTTTCCGGACTCTGCCCCAGGGAAATCAACAATAATGGATTGGAATGCAAAATTCAAGCGTGGTGAAATGAGCACGGAGGACGGTGAACGCAGTGGATGCCCGAAAGAGGTGGTTACCGACGAAAACATCAACAAAATCCACAAAATGATCGTAAAATGAAGTCGAGCGAAATAGCAGAGGCCTTAAAGATATCAAAGGAACGTGTTGGTAATATCATTCATCAATATTTGGATATGCGGAAGTTTTGTGCAAAACGGGTGCCGCGCGAGCTCACATTTGACCAAAAACAACAACGTGTTGATGATTCTGAGCGGTGTTTGCAGCTGTTAACTCGTAATACACCCGAGTTTTTCCATCGATATGTGACAGTGGATGAAACATGGCTCCATCACTACACTCCTGAGTCCAATCGACAGTCGGCTGAGTGGACAGCGACCGGTGGGCCGTCACCGAAGCGTGGAAAGACTCAAAAGTTCGCTGGCAAAGTAATGGCCTTCGTTTTTTGGGATGCGCATGGAATAATTTTTATCGATTATCTTGAGAAGGAAAAAACCATCAACAGTGACTATTATATGGCGTTATTGGAGCGTTTGAAGGTCGAAATCGCGGCAAAACGGCCCCATATGAAGAAGAAACAAGTGTTGTTCCATCAAGACAACGCACCGTGCCACAAGTCATTGAGAACGATGACAAAAATTCATGAATTGGGCTTCGAATTGCTTTCCCAGCCACCATATTCTCCAGATCTGGCCCTCAGCGAATTTTTCTTGTTCTCAGACCTCAAAAGGATGCTCACAGGGAAAAAATTTGGTTGCACTGAAGAGGTGATCGCCGAAACTGAGGCCTATTATGAGGCAAAACCGAAGGAGTACTACCAAAATGGTATCAAAAAATTGGAAAGTCGTTATAATCGTTGTATCGCTCTTGAAGGGAACTATGTTGAATAATAAAAACGAATTTTGACAAAAAAATGTGTTTATCTTTGTTAGACCGGGGACTTATCAGCCAACCTGTTATATCGTCTTAGAATTTCTACCTGATCAAGAATATATATACAGTGCACTCGCGGTAACGTGAACACCACTTAACGTGAACACCGCATAACGTGAACACGTTTTTTCATACATCAACTACTCCGTAACGCTGAAAAACATGAAATTTGACGTTAAAAGCAGTTTCCCGAATATGGCTATGTTTTGTTCGGAAATTTGCTGTAGTTCGCTAACGTGAACTCTCTTGGTTTTTATTAGTTCACGTTACCGCGAGTGCACTGTACTTTATATAGTCGGAAATCGATATTTCGATGTTTTACAAACGGAATAACAAACTTATTATACCCCCCATCACCATTCTATGGTGTTGGGTATACAAAATGGAAAAATTTCTATGGACCATATTTTAACAAAAGAAAAACCAAAAATTACTATGGTGTAATTTATACTCATGAGACCTTGATTTGTTGTTTATTCATACCCACATACATACAATATTAATTGGTGTGGGAAAAAAAGAAAATTTCTAATTGTTCAACATTAAATCGAACCTTGAATATCTAACGATTGAATTTGCGCAAAAGCCTTCTTCTTCTTCTTCTTCTTTTTGTCTTTAATTAAAATGTCAATAAAATTTTGTTTGAACTTTGTAAATTTTATATTGCCATTACTTTCGATTAATGTCAATTATGTATAGTTATGGTATTAGAAACCATTGAGAATGTTTGCGTTGATGTAATTTTGCCGCATTCTATAAATTAAGTACAATTTTAGATTTGTGGCTTGTGGTTTTCTTCTGTATAATTCACATTTGAGCACACACATGTACACACACACACGCACACGAACGCATACAATCACAATGTTTCTCAATATCTTTATTAAATATTCTAATTGCTTAAGAGAAGCAATTAAAACGTATGGTTAAAGTACTGCAAACTCATTGTTCTGTATGAGGAAGGTATGAGATGTTGGGGTATCTAAAATAATCAGAGGTTAAGATTATATTTTGATATCCTTATAGGGAGGTGGACGTTCTGCTTTATCCAGTTTCTAAAAACATAGTGAAACAACTGAGAAAAGTAGAAAATCGGGCGGGACCGACTATATCATACCCTAAACCACCCCTACTGAATTAGTAAACATTGTTTGTGGGGTATGAGTGTTATAGGATTGGGAGATAACCCGCATTTCCATATGTAAGAAGATTAAGGGGTACATATTTATGGGAGTTTATCACAATCTGAACAGAAATGTCTGATATTAGGAGCTATAGTTGATTCTGAACCTACAGAGTTCGTATGCCACCAATATTGCTTCCATTATTAAAACAATTGAGTAAAATAGAAAGTCGGGCGGGGCCGACTATATCATACCCCAAACCACCCCTACTGAATTAGTAAACATAAGCATTTGCGGGGTATCATTGGTATATGTGTTGGAGTATCATTGGTATCGGTTTTGGAGATATCCATATTTAAGAACATAAAGACGGGTACATGTTTATGGGAGTCTTGTCTCACTCTGAGAAGAAATGTCCAATATTAGGAGTTATAGTTTAATTTGCACTTAAAGAGTTAGTATGCCACTAATATTGAGTACATTATTAAAACAAGTAAGTAAAGTAGAAAGTCGGGCGGGGCCGACTATATCATACCCTATACCACCATTACAGAATTAGTAATCATAAGCATTTGTGGGGTAACATATAGGTCTGGGAGATAAACCGCAGTTGAATATTTAAGAAAATTAAGGGGTACATATCTGAATGCGTGGCATAAAAGTAGAAAAGAAATAAAAAGGCACTGGTTTAGAAGTTGAACCAAAATATTTGGGCTTTATTTAATCAATTATTGTTCGTCAAACAATATTTACCTTCGTAGAAGCGAGAGAGTCTCAAAAGTGAATGACAAAAAGCTTGGATGTCGAAAGGCGGGGGTTGATGACATTTGACGTTAGAAAATGTCCTTATTTTCGTACCGAAAAGCAGAAAAGGTATAGACAAATTCTAACGGCGGGATTACACTTGAAAGTGATTATATGATTTAACAAAAGCTAAGAAAACGGCATTTGAACTTAAACATTGCCGCCCGCCTTGCAACATCCTGCCATGTTGCAAAATTTAAAGTAATATTAATTATATGTTCAATTTAAATAATGAAAGTATACAGAATGTACATTTCAGTTAATAAAAAAGGAGCATTTTATTTTAGTTCAATTCTGTTTTTTCTTGTTATGGTTTCCAATTCATGTTTCATTTTTTCAAAAACAAATTCATATTTACAAATGTGCTCGTCAAGCACGCGATCGTAAATGGACTCGTTAAGCCCGATCGATTTTTAAATTTCAAATAAATTTGACTCGGAAGAGCCGGGTGTCGAGGACTCGTTAAGTCGGAAGACAATGGAAGATTGTCTTACACCCAATTATATGGGGTGGCGAAGCCACAAACAATTCTCCTGGAGGAACCCCAGAAGCCGTCGACAACGGTTTTTTATTGGTTGCTGTTGCAACATTGTCGGCCAGAATGGCAGAATCAGTAGTCGTACTGATGGTATGTTCATCGGCAAGTGGTGCGATGCTAGAATGAATCTCCCGTTCCTCATCCAACATGGGGACGTCGTCCTCAGACTCTGGAAGGGTAGCAGCCATCTTTGCTATGTTTTCTATCTATGAAAATATAGAAAGATTTCGGAACGGAAAACCAAATTAACATAATGGTCAGGGTGACCAGAAACCGTAGGTCGCCTTACAACTTGTAGTCCAATCTATTGCGATTCGAACGCGGCCATCAACCCAAAGATTTTTCACGTAACAAAAACTAGGGAGGACGCGAGCATAACGCGACAGATAGACCTATGTTAACTCCCTAAAAGACAAGGATGTAATCCATTTGAACAAACGACGACCGTTAGTACCCGGATGAACATCGCGAAGACGACATAATTTCCACGTAGTGGGGAGTAATAGTTCTCGTCGAGAATGTCGTGGACAAATCAAAAGTAGCATGTAAAGTTACCGCTTTCGTAGAAAAGCAGACAGTTTTGTAAATATAACCGTGGGTTATCATCAAGGCGTGACCTGTAAACCATTCCACATAATCCCATTGTCAAAACCAGTAGTGGTAAAATAGCGTCGCGCTCTATGTGAGAAGACAGCTCAGAATTATGGTGTATATTGCCCCTTGAACCAGACGCATTATTCAAATTATGGTACCCCGTCAATACGTCGTCAACGTACATGCTCTTCCGTAGGACTTGTACATAAAGAGGAAACCCATTCCCCATGTCGTCAGCCAAATGCAAAAGTTGTCCAAGTCACTGTCTGTAACTAAAAGTTCCGGATAATATTTTGCAGAGAATATCTTAACTGTATTCAATGCAGAAATGTCTAGGACGGGTCAACATATATATGTCTGTATACATCTGTGTGATATCGCAATTGTATACGAATTTATACAACCTCCACCTCAAAACGAGGAGAAACAAGTCTGATTGTTGAGTCGGACCGACGTGTAAAAATGTCATTCAAGGCAGTGAAAACCAGTGTTGCCAACTCCCCAAGGCCAAAAAGCACCAAAAATATATTATAAATTCTAACCTACCACCTTCCACCACAAAATCGAAAATTAAATGCTCTACTAAAAAAAAAAACAAAAAAAAAAGCTTCCGAAGATGTATTATAGAACTTTTAAGAAGTTAAGGTGGGTATTAAGATCAAGTTATAATAAAATTTGCAGCAAATATGCATAATTTTATGCCTTTTTCACTGATATAGCGGCAAAACTCGAACTTAGTACTCACCATTATGAACCGCTATTCAAGTATACACTTTGATCAGTCTTAATGATTTCGTCCATTTCATTTTGATCAGTGATGTTTTTCAACTTTCAAAATATTAATACATGGAAGGAGTCTATTGCTTATTTCAGTTGTGCGTGCTTTTGTGAATTTAATACAAACGTTTTTAATTACATCTTTACCAAATTCAAAAATTCGACACTCATCGCTCGACTTTCCTACATAATACCCTAAATAACAATATTAATTAAAAAATAATCAATACCAACTTCATAACAATCAAATTATAAATTTGAGTTTCTTCGGCTGTTGAAAGTCTAATAAAATTTTTGTATCAACTAAACTTAATACTGTTCAAAATAAAAAAAAAGCACCAAAAGCACTAAATGAAAATGCCAGAAAGCACCAAGTTGATGCTTTTTTTGAAAAGGCACCAAAAAGGCAATTTGGTGCTATTTAGAAATCAAAAAGCACTAAATTTGGTGCTAAAAGCACCAAATTGGCAACACTGGTGAAAACCAATCGAAGTTAAATTGTCTTCTCCTCATTCGTAGGCGTAACCTAAACTGGCCCCATATGGTATAACCATATATACCCCCGGACAAAGTCGTGGTGAATCGTCTTAATTCATGGTTTTCACAAGAAGAATGCCTCATTTCGAAGAAAGTGTGTCAGGCAACCCGTCCTTGATTTCTGATTTGTCCGGAGAAATAAGTTTTGAGATGAAGAGTATCTTCACTCAGAATCCCGTCGGTTTGTCTTTTCATAATTTTACCCGCAAAGCTTATCTGAATCAGATAAGAGAGGACGTCGGGGAAGCTCTTCTAGTTCCCAAAGTGCGGGGACGTGTCTCGTCAAGACTAGTTCCCTCGGAGAGGTCCACAGTAGTCGTGTAGACTGAAATATTCGAAGAAGGGATAGGACCCGTGACAACCCAGCCGAAGACTGTGTTTTGCGCTAGTAATGATCCCAAAATATTCGTTCTCGTACCGTCCAACAAAATTTTCGGATAAAGATCCGCGCCCAACAGAAGGTCAACAGGACGACAAACAAATAAATTGGGGTCAGCCAAACGTAGATTTGGCATGCTAGACACAATGTCACGATTTAGAGAAAAAGATGGCAGGTTGCCGGAAATGTTCGGAAGAACGTACGCTGTAGTCTCCAGTAGGAGCGACTCGTCTAGTGGGGTACCAATGCAAAGTGAACAAAGTTCTCTCGACGTGATCGAAACACTTTGATTCACACCAGAAATTGTAGCCGAAGTCGAAGACGTACTCAGTCCAAGTCGGTTCCGCAATCCTTCCGTAATAAAGGATGATTCCGAAGCGGGATCTATTAAGGCCCTAGCAGGATACGTGATACCCTGGTGAACGATATTCACCATTGCAGTCCCTAATAATACATTTCCAGTACGTGAAGTATGGAATACCTATCTACTCGACGACCCAGAAACAATGCCAGTCGACGTAGAAGGTTGATCGGCATCCGGTGATGCCACTTCGGTATTTCGCGTAGCCGGTGCGGAAACGACCGGAGTAGTCCTAGGGCTATTCGACATATCACTATGCAAAAGAGTGTGGTGTCTTCTACCACATCTACCGCAATCATATGCGCTGGGACAATCATTTGTCACATGTCTGCGTGACAGACAATTCATACAACACTGATGGCGCTTAATCACATTCATCCTCTCAGGAACTGAAAGATTATGAAACCTAGAGCATGTTCTGAGGTGATGCTGTCGTCGACAGAGAACGCATAATCTGTCAGGAGAGGACTGGGAGGAACGAGGCGTACTTGTTGGGGAACGAGGTGCTTTCGCCTTCGTGAAATGCGAACGAACTCTTTTGTTGGCCGGAGGCCTGGCGTCAATGTCGCGGATATCCCGAAGACATGTCAATGTCTGGATTCTTTCCGTGAGAAAGAAGTCCAAATCTGACCAAGAAGACAAAGCAGACTTTTCCTTAATACTCTGTTCCCAAAGTGTGACAGTACATTTCGGCAATCTTTGAAGGCATAAAAAGACGAGGATGGGATCCCAATCGTCAGTAGCCACATCGTAGATGGACATTGTCGAAATGCATGTCGAGATACCACGTTGTAACTTCTTCAGTCCTGAACTGGTCTCAGACTCCAAGACTGGCAAATCAAATAATAATTTGAGTTGGTGGTTCACCAAGAGGCGGGTATTATCATAAGTACCCTTTAGCGCCTTCCACGCAAGAGCGAAGCTTCTATGCGTGAGCGGAAATTTCGAAACCACATCGCGAGCTTCACCACTGGTTTTCTTGAGTAAATGACACAATTTTTCAATATCGCTAAGTCGGCTATTGTTAATATATACCGCTGTGAAGAAATCTCTAAATGTTGGCCAATTGAGAAAATCGCCGTCAAAAACATCTATATCACAAGGCGGTAGATTGAGACTATGGGAGGAACTATTGTCTCCCCTAGAGCTAACGGAAGAACTGTGTGAGTCATCGGACCTATGAGAAACATTCAAAAGAGATGTTTGGTCCTCCAACCGAGGCGATTTAGCAGAATGCTTAGATGGTGCACGTAGTGCATCCAATTTACCTTGAATAGACTCCATGACATTCAAGTAACAATTATAAGCCACATCATATTTGCCGTCAGCAGCAGCGGCTGCCTCGGTGGCGTTGCTCTGTGTGGAAACAAAGTCAAGACATTCGTCGAATAAGCCCTTAACCTTTTCCCACAATGACTTAGCCTCGGAACCATGACATTCTAGTCTATAGGCGGTGAGATCATTGTCTCGCAAACTGTGAAACTTCGCTTCAAATCGGACTATTGCGTCAGTTGCTCTTGTGAAGGCAGTAAGTGGTGTAGTAGTCATTATGAAAAAGTACTGGAAAATTTAAAGGGCGAAAAAATTGACACGTGATGTCCAAAACTCTTGAAAAGAGTATAAATCGGTTCAAAAAGCTACTTCGATTCGTCGTCGAACAAATGAAAATGCGGTTTTTTTCCAGTGTATGCGAAATGTGTATCGTCAACACACTATATTTTTCGCAGTGTACCGAAAGTACCACAAATGTAAACAAGGTAACGTAATTACCACAAAAACACAAAAAATCAGATCAGAAAATTTCTCACAGTGTACGGAGTACAACCAATTTTTTACAGTGTATCGTCGATACACCAATTTCCTCACAGTGTATTGGAAATACCAGCTAAAATTAGCTCTATAAGGTAAATTATAAGTATTTTAACTTTTTGTACAAATTGGCGAAAAATTTCTCCAAGTGTATGAAAACACGTAAAGTTTCTTCAAGTGTATCGTAAATACAAGAAACCCTTTTTCGCGTGGCGAAATATATGCAAAATCTTTATTTGGAAAATATTACAATATTTTTCCAGTGTACCCTGTGTTCCAAAAGATTTTTGCAAGTGTATCGTGAATACAAAAAATATTTTCAGTGTATCGTAGAATACAAAGAATAATTTTTGCGTGGCGAATTGTCGAAAAAATTGAAAACTTTATATATTACGAGAGAGTTTCTCTCAGTGTATATATTATCCAAAATTTCTCCCAGTGTACGTAGATACACAAAATTTGTGCAAGTGTATCGTGAATATCACTTGTCAAATGGAAAAATTACAAGACAATGAAAAGTCGTGAACTTTAAATTGTAAAATGTCAACTTGACCGATTGTAGGGTGCACGGACTGTAAGATGCACACTACGAAACAGTAAGGTCCAACAACAACAATAATATAAAAAATAAAAAAGTTTCGTGGAAACTCAAATATGTCAGTATTACGATAATATAATATATAATAAATACTGTTATTTTATTGTTTATATCGACCGACCGTAGGGTACACTATCACATAACACGAACGATAATAGTAAACGACCGATATCCGTAGGAATCAACAATAAATACTTTTCTCAATTGAACTTGCAAAAAATTATTTTTATAATTTCGCGCCGTAAGCGACCCACGCTAATAAACCAACGTGTATGCAGTTCGAACGTATGTTGGATGTAACACCTGTGTGCGTACGTGTGTATAGCAAGTTGAACGGCAACTGTATAACACTTTACTATTGATGCCTATTGGCAAACCAATGCTTACAACCAATGCAATTGTTTTTGTTTTTTCTATGCAGATCGAAGATCAAAAAACCAAAAGAAAAACACAACAATGTATACGCAAACAAATGACAAAATACAGCGAAAATTAAATGCAACTTTGACGTACAATATTTGGACGAAAACAAAGTGGAATTAAACGCACTTTTCAACACTTTAATGACAATGTAACCGGGTATTAAAGACCGACGGATAATTTAATTTTTTCTCGTAGAGATTTAATGTACAACCGATATAATATACGAGTTGTAAAGCGACCGTAGGCGAGTGTTTATTTCTGTTTTATTTATATTTACACCGAAGGATATGCTCACTTTTTAATTATCACTGAAAGTACATACCTTGGTTGTTGATAATAAAAATATTTGTGTAATAAATTGAAAATGCCTCGTAGAGGATGGTGATCGTCGATCGTTTGTTGTTGTTGGTGATTGGCGTAGCCTTTGCCTTCGAAGAAGAAATAAAAAACACCGAATTAATACTTTCCAATAATTATTCGGCTCGAATGGACCAATGAATGCGTGGCATAAAAGTAGAAAAGAAATAAAAAGGCACTGGTTTAGAAGTTGAACCAAAATATTTGGGCTTTATTTAATCAATTATTGTTCGTCAAACAATATTTACCTTCGTAGAAGCGAGAGAGTCTCAAAAGTGAATGACAAAAAGCTTGGATGTCGAAAGGCGGGGGTTGATGACATTTGACGTTAGAAAATGTCCTTATTTTCGTACCGAAAAGCAGAAAAGGTATAGACAAATTCTAACGGCGGGATTACACTTGAAAGTGATTATATGATTTAACAAAAGCTAAGAAAACGGCATTTGAACTTAAACATATCCATGGGTGCTTTGTGTCAATCTGACTATAGCTCATAGTCAATGTTGCCAGGGAAAATGTTCGGTTTACCCTACAAGGACAAAAAAAAATTCCCTACTTTCCCATATATTCCCAAACAATTTTCCCTACCATATTTTTCGTTAAATTTAAAAAATTTTACAAAACAAAAATGGTTCGAAGTACTTTATTATCTTAAAACATGAATATGCAACGTATATAACTTAGAATATAAATTTGTATTACCACCACGGTTGCCACAGTTGGTAGAATTCTACCCAAATTAGTAATCTTTTTTGTTAAATCTCTATAAAAATAAAATTTTGGAAAAAGTTTCAATAAACAAATTTTTGTGAGAAATTTTTCTATAGAAATAAAATTTTGACAATAAATTCTATAGAAATAAAATTTTGAAAAAAAAAATTCCACAGAAATAAAACTTTGAGAAAATTTTTTATAGAAATAATATTTTGAAAAAAATTTCTATAGAAATACAATTTTGACAAAATGTTCTATAGAAAAAAAAATGTTGACAAAATTTGCTACAGGAGTAAAGTTTACCACACATTGTTAAAGATCAAGCCTAGCAGGCTTCTAATTTCCTCCTCTAGGGCCACCAAAATGTAAAAATTATTACAAATTGTGTTGAGTGAAAATGTCCTTACATTGTGGTCCAAGGTCCCTACAAGACGCTAAATATTAGAAAAACCCTACATATAGGGAATTTCCCCTACTGGCTGTGTTGATATTGCGCCTACGGGGTTAATATGCCACTAATATTGAGCACATTATAAAAAAAAAGAGAAAATCGTTAAATTAGTGTGGGTAATAAATACAAATTTGTAAAAATCGAGCAATATTCTTATAAAGGGTGATTCTTTTGAGGTTAGGATTTTCATGCATTAGTATTTGACAGATCACGTGGGATTTCAGACATGGTGTCAAAGAGAAAGATGCTCAGTATGCTTTGACATTTCATCATGAATAGACTTACGATCTGCCACAACGTCGAATTTTCAGTGAATGGGCCCTAGAAAAGTTGGCAGAACATCCGCTTTTTTATCGACAAATTTTGTTCAGCGATGAGGCTCATTTCTGGTTGAATGGCTACGTAAATAAGCAAAATTGCCGCATTTGGAGTGAAGAGCAACCAGAAGCCGTTCAAGAACTGCCCATGCATCCCGAAAAATGCACTGTTTGGTGTGGTTTGTACGCTGGTGGAATCATTGGACCGTATTTTTTCAAAGATGCTGTTGGACGCAACGTTACGGTGAATGGCGATCGCTATCGTTCGATGCTAACAAACTTTTTGTTGCCAAAAATGGAAGAACTGAACTTGGTTGACATGTGGTTTCAACAAGATGGCGCTACATGCCACACAGCTCGCGATTCTATGGCCATTTTGAGGGAAAACTTCGGAGAACAATTCATCTCAAGAAATGGACCGGTAAGTTGGCCACCAAGATCATGCGATTTGACGCCTTTAGACTATTTTTTGTGGGGCTACGTCAAGTCTAAAGTCTACAGAAATAAGCCAGCAACTATTCCAGCTTTGGAAGACAACATTTCCGAAGAAATTCGGGCTATTCCGGCCGAAATGCTCGAAAAAGTTGCCCAAAATTGGACTTTCCGAATGGACCACCTAAGACGCAGCCGCGGTCAACATTTAAATGAAATTATCTTCAAAAAGTAAATGTCATGGACCAATCTAACGTTTCAAATAAAGAACCGATGAGATTTTGCAAATTTTATGCGTTTTTTTAAAAAAAAAAGTTTTCAAGCTCTTAACAAATCACCCTTTATAAGAGCTACAAGTACGTATAAGTACGATCGGCTAGTACATCAAAATTTGAAATTTGAGTAACATTGGTTAATAAATAAGAGTACTATGGCCAAATTTGGGAAAATCGAGCGATGCATATATATGGAAGCTATATCTAAGTCTCAACCAATTTGCATAATATGTTGCTGGTTTGATTAATACCGCAAAAGGTTACTTGTGCAAGATTTGAGTAAGATCAGTTACGAAATGAGGCCTGTATGGTCAAACATAAGGTTATTAGGGGCGAATTTTTCAAAATCGGGCGATACATATATGGGAGCTATATCTAAATTTGAACCGATTTCAATGAAATTTTGTACATATAGTTAGTACTATAGAGGACTGGATCTAGCCAACTTTTAGTAAGATCGGTTAATAAATAAGGGTTCTATGGCCAAATTTGGGAAAATCGGGCTATACATATATATGGGAGCTATATCTAAATCTGAACCGATTTCAATGATTTTTTGCACATATAGTTAGTGCTATATAAGACTATATTTAGCCAAATTTGGTTAAGATCGGTTGATAAATAAGGGTTTTATGGCCAAATTTAGAAAAATCGGGCGGTACATATATATGAGAGCTATAGATAAATCTGAACCGATTTCGATGATTTTTTGCACATATAGTTAGTGCTATAGAAGATTATATTTAGCCAACTTTGAGTAAGATCGGTTGATAAATAAAGGTTTTGTGGCCAAATTTGGGAAAATCGGGCGATACATATATATGAGAGCTATATCTAACTCTGAACCGATTTGGATGAAATTTTGCAGACTTGAAGGGCGATGGAAAATATTACCTTTTGCCAAATTTGGTGACGTGACCCCATTTGTCGAAATCGGGCGATACATATATATGGGAGCTATATCTAAATTTGATCCGATTTCTTCCAAATTCAATAGCGTTCGTCCTTGTGCCCAAAAAACTCCCTGTACCAAATTTCATCAAAATCGGTTAATAATTGCGACCGGAATCCTGTGAACAACAAATACATGGACAGACGGACGGACGGACGGACGGACACCAAGCGCTAGATCGACTCAGGAGGTGATTCTGAGTCGATCGGTATATATTTTATGGGGTCTAAAATCAATATTTCTGGTAGGCACATTTTTTGGCCGATCAAACTTATTATACCCTGACCACTATTTGGTTTAGGGTATAAAAAGAGGAAATCGGTCAATTAGTAGTGGGTAATAAATACAAATTTGTAGAAGCGGGCAATATTTTTATGTAAGAGCTACATGTAAGTCTATGTTAAATACGATCAGCTAGTACATCACAATTTTAAATTTGAATAACATAGATTAATAAATGAGAGTATTATGACCAAATATGGCAAAATTAAGCTATGCATAAATACCGGACCTATATCTAAATCTGAACCAATTTGTATAATATTTTGCAAGTATGGTTGATGCCGTAGAAGGTTACCTTGTGTAAAATTTGAGTACGATCAGTTAATAAATGAGGCCTCTATGGTCAAAAATAAGGCTATTAGGGGCAAATTTTTCAAAATCGGGCGATACATATATATGGGAGCTATATCTAAATTTGAACCGATTTCGATGAAAATTTTGCACATACAGTTAGTGCTACAGAAGATTACATTTAGCCAACCTTGGTTACGATCGGTTGATAAATGAGAGTTTTACGGCCAAATTGGCAAAATCGAGCGGTACATATATATGGGAGCTATATCTAAATCTGAACCGATTTCGATGAAATTTCGCGCATACAGTTAAAGCCATAGAAGATTAAATTTAGGCAACTTTGAGTACGATCAGTTGATAAATAAGGGGTTTACGGCCAAATTTGGCGAAATCGGGCGATACATATATATTGGAGCTATATCTAAATCTGAACTGATTTCGATGATTTTTAGCACATATTGTCAGTACCATAAAAGATTAGAGTAAGATCGCTTAATAAATAATGATTTTATGGCCAACTATGGGAACTATATTTAAATCTGAACCGATTTCGATGAAATTTTGCAGACTTGAAGGACGATGAAAAAGATTATATTTTGCCTAATTTGGTGACGAACGGTTTGTAAAAAAGCGCAACGTGACTCCATTTGTCGAAATAGAGCGATACATATATATAAGGAAGCTATATCTAAATTTGATCCGATTTTCTCCAAATTCAATAGCGTTCGTCCTTGTACCAAAAAAAAAAACGCTACATACCAAATTTCACCAAAATCGATCAATAATTGCGACCGGAATCATGCGGACAACAAATACATGGACGGACGGACGGACACCAAGTGCTAGATCGACTCAGGAGGTTTTTCTGAGTCGATCGGTATATATTTTATGGGTTCCAAATTATTATACCATGACCACTATGTGTCCAGCAAAAAAGCGTCGCCAAAAAGTAATGAAAATGTTCTTTTTCGATCCGGAAGTGGTACAAAATTGACTCAGAAGCGATGAATTTAACATGGGATTGTCATAGGACGGAAGACCTCCATTTCAACAGCCAGTGCACTGAATTTAGGGTATAAAAATGTTTGGGCAATTGAGATTTGGCCATATCTGTCTGTCTGTAAACACATTTTTGTAATCAAAGTTTAGGTCGCAGTTCCACTCCCATAGACTTTAAATTTGGCACAAATATGTTCTTTGGGTGGGAATCACTCTCAATTTGTATACCTTTCACCATTACTGTGTTACAGGGTATAATAACTTTGTGCATTTGTATGTACTCGTAACGCCGATAAAGAGCAGCCTGAGACCCATCTTTTAGAATACCGATCGTCTTAGAATTAAATTCAGAGTCGATTTAGCAATGTCCGTCTATCTGTCTGTCCGTCTGTCTGTCTGTATATGTAATTTTGGGCACAAAGTACCTCAAATTTGGTACAGAGTTCTACTTTGGCGCAAAGACAATCTTTATTGATTTTGAAAAAAAAAAAATCGGTTCAGATTTAGATATAGCTGCCATATATATTAATCACCGATCTGGTCATAATTGACGCATTTATCCACGCATTTTTTTAAACTTTTGCAAGGGAAAGTATTTGGGGGCTCTCGTAAAATATATGAAATATCAGCAAAATCGGTCCAGATTTAGATATAGCTCCCATATATATATCTTTCGTACGTTTTGCACTTATATAGCCTCAACAGCCAGAGTTTTGTCTTCATTTGCTTGAAATTTTGTACAAACGGTACGTTTATTAGTATCGTTAATTGTGCCAAATTTTGTTGAAATCGGTTCAGATTTAGATATAGCTCCTTTATATATCTTTCGCTCGATATGGGCTTTTATGGTCTCAAATGCCAGAGTTTTGCCTTCATTTACTTGAAAGTTTGCACAAAGAGTACGTTTAATAGTATTGTTAAGTGTGCTAAATTTGGTTAAAATCGGTTGCGATTTAGATATAGTTCCCATATATATTTTTCGTCCGATTTGGATTTATAAGGCTTCAAAAGCCAGAGTTCTGACTTGATTTGCTTGAAATTTTGCACAAGGAGTACGTTTTATAATATTGTTAATTGTGCCAAATTTTGTTGAAATCGGTTCAGATTTAGATATAGTGCCCATATATATTTTTCCTCCGATTTGGATTTATAAGACCTCAATAGCCGGAGTTCTGCCCTGATTTGCTTGAAATGTTGCACTATGAATACAATTAGTAGTATGGTCAAGTGTGGTAAATTGTATTGAAATCGGTTCAGATTTAGATACAGCTCCCATATATATCATTCGCCCGATTTGAACTAATATGACCACAGAGGCAAAAGTTTTATTCTGCTTTACGTGCAATTTTGCAGAGTGAGTAGAACTAAAACTTAAAACTTTGCACAAGGAGTGGAATTAAGGTTCTGGATATGAGTGCTAATTATGGTTGAAATCGGTTCAGATTTTGATATAGCTCCTATATATACCTTTCGCCCGATTTTCCATCATATGACCACAGAGGTCAAAGTTGTGATCCGATTTACGTGAAATTTTGCTTAGGAAATAGAATTAGCATAGTAATATCGGAAGCTATATCGAAATCTGAACCGATTTCAATGAAATTTTACATGCATAAAGGGTGATACGGTCAAAATTTGATCAATATAAACTTTACGTATTTCTTTCAATTTTGCATTTAAAAAACCTGAACACCCCTCATTTTGAAGGTGTGTGTGTGTGTGTAGAATGTTGCTCCTATTTTGATTTTGGAATTCACTCTTCAGTTGTCAAAATGCCGTCCAAGCAAGAAGAGTAGCGTATCAAAATTTTGCTCGCGCATCGCGAAAATCCGAGCTACTCGCACGCAAAGCTGGCAAAATCGCTACAAGTTGCCAAATCAACCGTTACAAATGTAATTAAAGTGTTTGGGGAACGTTTGTCGACAGCCAGGAAGTCTGGATCGGGGGGAAATCGAAAACCGGAAGCCGCTGAGACGACAAAGAGAGTTGCCGGTAGTTTCAAGCGAAACTCTAACCTATCTCTCCGAGATGCCGCAAATAAGCTGGGTGTATCGTCTACAACCGTGCATCGAGCCAAAAAACGAGCCGGACTATCGACTTACAAGAAGGTAGTGACTCCAAATCGCGATGATAAACAAAATACGACGGCCAAAGCGCGATCCCAGAGGCTGTACACGACGATGCTGACGAAGTTTGACTGCATGGTAATGGACGACGAAACCTACGTCAAAGTCGACTACAAGCAGCTTCCGGGACAGGAGTTTTATACGGCAAAAGGAAGGGGAAAGGTAGCAGATATTTTCAAGCACATAAAACTGTCAAAGTTCGCAAAGAAATATCTGGTTTGGCAAGCCATCTGTACCTGTGGCTTGAAAAGCAGCATTTTCATAGCTTCCGGGACTGTCAACCAAGAAATTTACGTGAAAGAGTGTTTGAATAAACGTCTGCTGCCTTTCATGAAGAAACACGGTTGTTCCGTACTGTTTTGGCCGGATTTGGCATCTTGCCATTACGGTAAAAAGGCCATGGAGTGGTACGCCGCCAACAACGTGCAGGTGGTTCCCAAGGACAAGAACCCTCCCAACATGCCAGAGCTCCGCCCAATTGATAAATACTGGGCTATTGTCAAGCGGAACCTAAAGAAGACCAAAAAAACTGTTAAGGACGAGCAGCAGTTCAAGGCAAACTGGCTTTCTGCGGCGAAGAAGGTGGACAAGGTGGCTGTACAAAATCTGATGACAGGTGTCAAGCGTGAGGCCCGGCATTTCGGATTTGGAAAAGCGAAAGCGTAACTGAATATTTTTCCTGAATTTTATACTAATTGAACTTGAAAAAGAAATTTAATTTGATTTTTTAAATAAACGATTTCACCGATTTACACGCGTTTTCCCTTGACCAAATTTTGACCGTATCACCCTATATGCATGTGAAATTTTGATTGAAATCGGTTTAGATTTCGATATAGCTTCCATATATATGTTTTTCCAATTTAGGTAAAACTGGCCGAAATACCCATATTTTCCTTATCAAATCGCCACTGCTAAGTCGAAAACTTATCAATATGACTCAAATTTTCCTATTACTCTAATACACATCTATCGACCGCAGTGTTGCCAGGTTGGGGCGTTTCCCCCCAAATTTAGGGGTTTTTTACACGTTTAGGGGAATTTTTAGGGGTAACATTTATTTGGGGGGATTTTTGGGGGTAAAAAATTATTTTAGACCCTATAAAGTGGAGCAATTCTCAACAAAATTTAGAACAATTCTGGCATGAATTTTGAAAAAAAATGAGGGAAGTCATCCCATGTTCTTAAATACAAGCAAGTATGTTAAGCAATGACATTCTGTTTTAAACGCAGGGGGGCATTTTTAATATTTGATACAATTAAAAACAAATTAAGAAATGGTATTGTAACATTAAATTATTGGTCTCATAATTTCACGCCTACAATTTTGGCGAATAATGTATATATTTACTGAACTTTAATTTTTGTTTATTTTTTATTTCTATTATTTATATTTTATAAGCCGTTGTTTTAATTAATTTGATTTGAAAGATTTATACATTGAATTATATTGTTTTGTCGGCCCTTTATATTGATATACATTTTATTATTATACCCATAGAAAAATTACTTTCCTCAGGAACGAAATTTTAGACAAATAAACCCGAATTTGTGGATAGTGGTATAATGACGTTATATACTAATTTTTATTTACTTCAAAAGAAATTTTGTTCTTCAGAAAAAAAATCTTTCAGTATATATTTGTGTTAAATTTAATTTGTAAAGTGTATCACTGCAGGATTTTTTAACGAAGTTTGGGACTCCTTTTTGGCTTGTTAACATTCTTAAATTTTTTGGGGGTTTTTGAAAAAAGTCTAGACCTATTTAGGGGTTTTTTTTTCTTAAGATTTGGGGGGAAGAATCAAAAGTCCCCTGGCAACACTGATCGACCGATAAATCATAAATACAGTTTTGCGAAGTTGCCTCAAAATTGGTTCAGATTTAAATATTTCCCATATTTTTTTAGTAACATTGTGCTTCATTCCAGGGCATTAGCCGATTTAAATTTTAATTCTAGAGATTTTATAGAAGTACAAAAAATTGTCTCCAAATGGTTAAGATACGAGTATAAATATTTGTATATGGGAATATAAACCTTCATGAAGATGTTAAGATGGTAACACAAATGGTGGTCTGTAAAGTAAAATACATCAAATCTTTATTTGAATCGATAGTATGGTCCATATAATTTATAGTTTGAGGATTATTTCTTGCAAATGTTAACAGCGACGGTCCATCCGCTTAGTCCAATTTTGGCATACTCTTTCGGCCGGAATCTCATGAATAATTTCTTCAAAATTGTCTTTCAGTGCGTCAGTGTCGCGAATACATTTTTGTAATCAAAGTCTTGATCACAGTTTTAGTCCAGACGACTTCATATTTGGCTCAAGTACATTTAGAACAGAATTGATTTTGAAAAAAAAAACAGTTCTAATTTAGATACAGCTGCCATATATATATGTTTCGTTCGATTTACAATATTATGACCACAGAGGCGAAAATTTTGCACCAAATTCCTCTCTCTCTATCCCTCTCTCTTCTACATAGAATTATTTTGCTGGCAACTTTTCAAAAATTCACAATATCAAAAATCTTTTTTTCAATAATCGCCATACGCGAATGTCGAAATTTCTAAAATTGTAATTGAAAATTTGACTGCTTCAATATTGGAAATTTTCGAAAGTAGATTTTTTCAAATTTTGTAAATATCAAACAAGTATATACGGCCGTAAGTTCGGCCAGGCCGAATCTTATGTACCCTCCACCATGGATTGCGTAGAAACTTCTACGAAAGTCTGTCATCCACAAATTTCAACTCACTCGGATGAAATTTACTCCTCCAAGAGGCTCCAAAACCAAATCTCGGGATCGGTTTATATGGGGGCTATAAATGATTATGGACTGATATGGACCTACTACCACCACGTACCAAATTTCAACCAGATCGGATGACTTTTGCTTCTCCAAAAGGCACCGGAGGTCAAATCTGGCGATCGGTTTATATGGGAGCTATATATAATTATGGACTGATAGGAACCAATTCCTGCATGGTTGTTGGATACCATATACTAACATCACGTACCAAATTTCAACCGAATGAGAAGCATTTTGCTCTTCCAAGGTGGTCCGGAGGTCAAATCTGGGGATCGGTTTATATGGGGGCTATATATAATTATGGACCGATATGGACCAATTTTTGCATGGTCATTAGAGAACATATACTAACATCATGTATCATATTTCAGCCGGATCGGATGTAATTTGATTCTCTTAGAGGCTCTGCAAGCCAAATTGGGGGATCGGTTTATATGGGGGCTATATATAATTATGGACCGATGTGGACCAATTTTTGCATGGTCATTAGAGACCATATACTAACATCATGTACCAAATTTCAGCCGGATCGGATGAAATTTGCTTCTCTTAGAGGCTCCGCAAGCCAAATCTGGTGATCGGTTTATATGGGGGCTATATATAATTCAGGACCGATATGGACCAATTTTTGAATGGTCATTAGAGACCATATACTAACAATATGTACCAAATTTCAGCCGGATCGGATGAAATTTGTTTCTCTTAGAGGCTCTGCAAGCCAAATCGGGGGATCGGTTTATATGGGGGCTATATATAATTATGGACCGATGTGGACCAGTTTTTGCATACTAACACCATGTACCAAATTTCAGCCGGATCGGATGAAATTTGCTTCTATTAGAGGCTCCGCAAGCCAAATTTGGGGGTCCGTTTATATGGGGGCTATACGTAAAAGAGGACCGATATGGTCCATTTGCAATACCATCCGACCTACATCAATAACAACTACTTGTGCCAAGTTTCAAGTCGATAGCTTGTTTCGTTCGGAAGTTAGCGTGATTTCAACAGACGGACGGACGGACATGCTAAGATCGACTCAGAATTTCACCACGACCCAGAATATATATACTTTATGGGGTCTTAAATCAATATTTCGATGTGTTACAAACGGAATGACAAAGTTAATATACTCCCCATCCTATGGTGGAGGGTATAAAAATGATTAACTACAACTTCCTCAGCCTGACGATTGAGAACTACGAACATAATTATGAATGCAATTATATTCTAACAATCTGGTGCTATTCACTACATAAAATAATTTCCTATCATCTTCTCACCACATCTCGTAGTCGTAAGTATACATATTTAACTAAACCAATTGAATAAATAGACATGGAAGTAATTTTGGGAATGGTTAATTGTAGGCAGATATATAGACACTCCATATGAGGTGCTTTAGAACCATCAAACGCAGTTGTGTTTGTTTGTGAAAGGAGAGTGTGTGTGTGGGAAGTCAAAACTTTTAACTAATTAATGCAATAGAAATCGTTTTAATACCAACCAAAAGCAAGGATAAAATTCCACAATTTTATTAATGTCGGAATTTCTATGGCCTGATTTGGTAACAATTGAAGTGGTTTTAATTGCAATTCATTACATATTAAAGAGACTTGAGCCTATTATTACGATCATAGGTAATGTTTGTTATTCTTGGGATGATAATGATAAAATGAAATGACCATAGAATGGTGATTCGCATTGATAAACATATTAACAAATGTTGTAGGCCAGCTATTGGAACATATACAAATAAAGTGAAATTAATTTATTTAAAATAATTATCGAAACGATTTTAGAATTTTTAATTTATGCAATTGCACTTAATGGAATTTAGAGATAATTAAAGTATCAAAGAGCTATCATGTGATTTGATTGGGGATTATATAGAATATTAATTTTCTTATTAAAATATGTAATAATAGTAATTGAGTTTTAAACAAGTAAGGAGAGTACAACAATACATTTATGATACCATCTAAATATCCTTTAAATTTTGTGGATGCTATATATCAAGGTTTTTATTCCCATATACAAATATTTAAATTTGAACCGATTTGGACAAAAAAATTTTTTTTTATTTATATGGGCTAATGTCGTGGGAAAGAGCATAATGCTAGTAAAAATCTTAGTATAATAGCAGACTCCGAATCGTAAGGTCGATGATGTCTTTTAACCAAAACGGCGAAATATTATATAAATATAATTAGAAAATAAAAACCTCAGGTTTGCTTTAATAACTAATTTTTAATTTGAAAAATAAAAATACAGCTCGAATAAAAAAATAATTATATATGGCCAAAAGTTTGGCTCGACCAAATCTTAAATACCCGCAACCAAAAAACGCATATAAAAATTTTGCTGATAAAAATTGTTTATTGTTCCAATTTGTCCACTAAGACTAATTGGTTTATAAAGAAGTTATATGGAAACGTTGATTGGCATAGCTCCTTTGGATCTAAAATACCGTTAAATTTCCATGCCTTCAAATTGGAATTGCTGTTGACGATTTTATAATATCGAACTATGGTTAGGTTAGGTGGCAGCCCGATGTATCAGGCTCACTTAGACTATTCAGTCCATTGTGATACCACATTGGTGAACTCGAACTATATGAGAGCTATATCAAAAAATGGAATACCTCTGCATTTCAAATTTCATGCAAATCGGATGAGCTTTTAGGCTTCCGTACATGCTTGGTAGATTTTGTAAAATATTCTCCTCCAACTAGGAGATACTTATATTTTCTATTGAAAAAAAAATTGAAACAAAAAATATATAGAATATAAATTGTGAGAAAAATTTCTAAAGAAATAAAATTTTGAGAACATTTTCTATAGAAATAACATTTTGAGAAAATTTTCTATAGATATAAAATTTTGACAAAAATCTATAGAAATAAAATTTTGAAAAAATGTTCTATAGAAATAAAATTTTCAGAAGTAAAAGTTCTGAAATTTTGATGAAATTCCCTATAGAACTAAAAAATTCTATAGAGATAACATTTTGAGGAAATTTTCTATAGAAATAAAATGTTCAGAAAATTTTCTATACAAGTAAAATTTATGAAAAAAAAATCCATAAAAGTTAAATTACCATAAAATTTCCTATAGAAATAAAGTTTTGAAAAAGTCTTCTATAGAAATAAAATTTTCATTTGTGCGAAAAATTTCTAAAGAAATACAATTTTGAGAACATTTTCTATAGCAATAAATTTTGAAAAAATTTCTATAGAAATAGAATTTTGAAAAAAATTTCTATAGAAATAAAATTTTCAGAAGTAAAAGTTCTGAAATTTTGATGAAGTTCCCTATAGAAATAAAATTTTGAAAAAACAAAAAAATCTATAGAAATAACATTTTGAGAAAATTTTCTATAGAAATAAAATTTTGAAGAAATTTTCTATAGAAATAAAGTTTTCAGAAAATTTTCTATAGAAGTAAAATTTATGAAAGCAAAAAAATCCATAGAAGTTAAATTTTTATAAAATCCCGTATAGAAATAAAATTTTGAAAATGTTTTCTACAGAAATAAAATTTTCAGGAAATTTTCTATAGAAATAATATTTTCCGAAAATTTTCTTTAGAATTGACATTTTGCGAACATTTTCTATAGAAATAAAATTTCAGAAGATTTTCCTTAAAAATAAGTTTTTGACAAAATTTTCTACAGAAATAAAATTTTAACATAATTTTCTACAGAAGTAAAAATCTTGACAACAATTTCTGTGAAAGTTAAATTTTAACAAAATTTTCTACACAAATAAAATTTTGACAAAAATTTCTATAGAAATGCAATTTGGACAACATTTTCTATAGAAATAAAATGTTGATACAATTTTTTATAAATGAAATAATATCATCAAAATTTTGGGAGCCACCGTGGTGCAATGGTTAGCTTGCCCGCCTTGCATACACATGGTCGTGGGTTCGACTCCTGCTACGACCGAACACCAAAATGTTTTTCAGCGTTGGATTATCCCACCTCAGTAATGCTGGTGACATTTTTGAGGGGTTCAAAGCTTCTCTAAGTGGTTTCACTGCAATGTGGAACGCCGTTCGGGCTCGGCTATAAAAAAGAGGTCCCTTATCATTGAGCTTAACATGGAATCGGGCAGCACTCAGTGATAAGAGAGAAGTTGGCCACTGTGGTATCACAATGGACTGAATAGTCTAAGTGAGCCTGATACATCGGGCTGCCACTTAACCTAACCATCATCAAAATTTTTAATTTTTGTCTAGGATCATAGAATTTTAATCCCTTATGAGCAAGTTCACTTCATAGCAGTTTGACACATATGCAATTTAAGGGATTTTTGCAAAAAGTTGTCGCTAATAGGAGAGATAAAAATATATGGTATTGCAAATATGAATATGAATGAAATAAACTTCTTAAATAAAATATTAAACTATTTATTTTGAAGAAAAAACATTTTTCGTATTGACTTTAAAATGTGGTCAGTTTAAAATTTGATCAAAAAATTCGAAATAAAGATTTTTGAAATTTAGTAGAATTTTGGTAAAAATATCTTCAATTTTTTTGTTTAAATTTGGTACATTTTTGGTAAAATTTTCTTAAAAATTTAGTAGATTTTTTTTAGCACGAACTGGCAATATCGGTCTATATGAGGGCTACATCAAAAAATGAACCTCTATATCCACAGCATTTTACGGATTTAAAATACCTCTGGATTTCAAATTTTTCGGAGGAAAACTGCGGCCCTCCATGCCCTCAAGAAGTCAAATCGGGAGATCTGTTTATATGGGGGCTATATCAAAACATGGTCTTATATAAAGGAAATTTAGCACAGCACTTTATGGACCTTAAATAATTCTGGATTTCAAATTTAAAGCAAATCGGATGAAGATTGCGACTTTCATGCCTTCAAGAAATCAAATCGAGCGATCTGTTTATATGGGGGTCATATCAAAACATTTGTCGACATACAGTCAACAAAAAAAAGTTGTGCACCTATCAATTTGAAGTAAATTGTGAAACGACATGAAAAACTAAAAATATATGTATTATACCTTAAAGGAAGGCTTGAGATCCGGTCTATAGTGTCCAGGCTCTGTGAAGGGTGAGGTAATACTTTTTTGGTGTTGTATAGCAAGTATTCGTTAGCAACATAGGACGAATGCTTGGGGTCATTATCTTAAACAAACACAAATCCGTCTTCCAGGCTAATTTTTTTGGCAGATTCGGCCAAATTATTCTTCGGAATATTTAAATTACCTATTTTATATTTCCTTCAAGAAATTTGCGGTTCAGCACGCCATTTGTATGCCGTAACGTGCCCACCTAAAATTTTATGTGTGTGAAATAATACGAAAATTAAAATTTTTCAGGATATTGAATTTATAGAAATTTATTTAAAAATTTCATTTTCTCAAATTTTGATTTTGTAGAAAATGTTCTCAAAATTTTATTTCTATAGAAAATTTTGTCAAAATTTTATTTTTATAAAGAAGATGTCAAAATTTTATTTCTTAGAAATTTGATCAAAATTTTATTTCTTAGAAATTTGGTCAAAATTTTATTTCTGTAGAAAAATTTATTTCTAGAGAAAATTTTATGAAAATTTTATTTCTGTAGAAAATTTGATCAAAATTTTATTCATATAGAAAATTGAAAATAGAAAATCTACCAAAATATCAAAAATTCTACCAATCCACCAAACAGTTAAAAATTTAAAAATTTTGGTAAAATTCTACCAACTGTGGCAACCCTGGTCCTACTTCATTTAGGTTTTGAGGCAAATTGTCATGGGGTCCATATTTATAACACCCAAATAATTGTGCCAAATTTGTAGTCGATTGGCCTAAAACTGCGACAAAAATGTGTTTACAGACAGACGGACATGGCATAATCAACTTGGGGCCGACTTTGAGCATAATTGTTGCTATTTTACTTTCAGAAATATTTACATAACAAAATATGAAATAGTTTCCTTTTGTTAATTTTCCTATGGTGTAGTAGCTTTAATGATGGGTATCTTTATCATGTTTTTTGCTTAATCAAACATTTAAATTTTTTAGAAGTAATTAAGGTAATTAATTAAGTAATTAAGGATACCAATTGATGATTATATAGAATATTAATTTTCTTATTAAAATAAGGTATACGTGTTTTTATGAAGAAAAAAAAAACATATATTTTATAAATATTTTTAATTTTTCTTACTTTGAAAAAATATATAAAAATAATTTCCATATCAAAATATTTCTCTTTACTCCCTATTAAATGGTCTTCCTTTGTTTTCCTATGGTTTTGTGCCTTTAATGATTTGTATCTTTATCATGGTTTTTGTCTAATCATTTTGAATGGCTTTTCAAATAATCACCAATGGAAAGAAGGTCAACAGCAAAATGTACATCAAGAAGTTTCGGTTTTCTAAAGTAACTTGTAAAAATCATGGCCAATAATGCTTTTGATGTTGTTATTGAGTTTTTTTTGTTTTAGTTTGTCGATGTGTGTGTGTGTGTTTGTGTTTTTACCCGTATAGACTGATTTCCGCATCGTCCTTGTTAAATCTAGTGCCAGTAATAAACACTCTCTCACACACACACGCACGCTCCTACACATCTCTCATCACACAACACCAATAAATGTTGATGATGTGGTTTGGGTTTGTTTACAACTTTTAAAGATGCCCTCTTAGCATTTACTTGATACTCCAGTTCGACGAAACGCACATTTCTGACATAGTTTACGTTGGTCTTTGGATTGCTACAAAAAAAAAACCCTACGATAAAGAAAAAGAGAACACATTTTACAGAGATGAGTTGAGATGAGTAAGCCAACTCTTCACTGTTATATTTCATTTGTTGTAGTTTGAGTAAATGTTACGTTATAGTAACATGAGTGTGGCATCCTAAAATGTTATTGGAATTTGTTCTCTTCTCTGTTATTTCCATTGTTGCCTTCGATTAACTGGTACCGACTGGCGTATGTGTAACGTTGGGTATTGTGGGATATTACGTACCCGCCACAATGTACAATTAAAGAAGTAGGAATGTTATCATTATGTGCAGAGTATTTTTATACCATGATTACAAATTTTTAATTCAGTTTGTAATAAAGGGTGATTTTTTTAAAAGGTTCCTATACCTTTTAAAAATAAAAAACATATAAAATTCACAAAAATACATGAAATATTTATTTGAATCGATGTATAGTCCATTCAATGTTTGAAGATTATTTCATTCAAATCTTGACCGCTAGTGCCCCTCAAATGGTCCATTCGCTTAGTCCAATTTAAAATATCCCAAAAGAAAATAGGCTAAAGACGTTAAATCGCATGATCTAGGCGTCTAATTGGTAGGTCCCGAACGTGAAATAAAATGCTTACCGAACTCGCATCTCAATAACTCCTTTGTTACGAGTGCTGTGTGACACGGTGTACCGTTTTGTGGAAACCACATTTCATGTCAGTCAAGCTCTTTAGGTTAGGTTAGGTTAAGTGGCAGCCCGATGTATCAGGGTCACTTAGACTATTCAGTCCATTGTGATATCACATTGGTGAACTTCTCTCTTATCACTGAGTGCTGCCCGATTCCATGTTAAGCTCAATGACAAGGGACCTCCTTTTTATAGCCGAGTTCGAACGGCGTTCCACATTGCAGTGAAATCCCTTAGAGAAGTTTTGAAATGTCACCGGTATTACTGAGGTGTTATAATCCACCGCTGGAAAACTTTTTGGTGTTCGGTCGAAGCAGGAATCGATCCCACGACCTTGTGTATGCAAGGGGGGCATGTTAACCATTGCACCACGGTGGCTCCCAAGCTCTTTGGTTTTTTGTTTTTATATTCATAGACAAGGGAGCCACCGTGGTGTAATGGGTAGCATTTCCGCATTGCATACAAAGAGTCCTTAGTACAATCTCAGTTTCTACCTAATACCAAACTATTTTTCAGCGGTAGATTATCCCCTCCCAGTAATGCTGGTGAGTATTTCAAAGCTCCTCTAAGTAGTTTCATCGTAATGTGAAACGTCACGGGCAGCACTCAGTAATAAAAGAGACGTTCATCACTGGAGGAGGACCAATGGACTGAATAGTCTAAGTGAGCCTAAAATATCGTGCTGCCACTATCCTAACCTAAGCATCATCTTATGGTAGCGCTGTGCATCCACATTTATGTTACTATTCGCTTCATCTTAACGTATGGTTGAATTATGCCTACACCCCATAAACCGCACCAAACTTTGACTTTTTCTAGATTCATTGGAAGCTTTTGCAATGGTTTTGACTGATCTTCACTCTACCATAAAATCGGCAATTTTGCTTATCTAAGTCTCCATTGAGCTAAAAATTACTAGAAGCATGCAATGAAATTTTTTAACAGAGTATACATATTGACAATAAAATTACATGATTTGCAAGTGATGTTCGTGGTTACATTATAGACCAAATGGGAAATATTTGACAGTGACACCAACCACGTGAGCTGTTTAAACCGATAATAGCTAAAAAATCACCCTATACATAATTTTCGGGAAAAGACATGTTTTTTGACATGTTCGTAGCATTATGCACTGAAAACATGTTTTAGGTTGATCATATTCTTTCTCCGCGTGTACAAGAAATAAAATCAGGAATTTTTGCTTTTGGTTGCGAGCAATTTTGATGACCAGTGCAGTGCGCCCTCTATAAAAAGACTTTATAAAAAAAGTGGACCGATAAAACCTAAATCCGACACAGATGTTTGTGGCTCTAAAATACGTCTAGATTTCTAATCAGGTAAATCGAATAGACACGCTCAAGAATTCAAATCGGGAGGCATTCGGTACACCTATTGGTGGTCCTTAAATACCACTAGATATAAACGTTCTGGAAAATCGGAAAAATCTTGTTTCGAATTGGGAGATCGAGGATTATACCACAATGTGTTGCACCACACCATATTCGGCACAAGTATTTGTGGTCTCCAGGTACATCTAGATATTCAAATTCAAGCATATCGTATAAAAAGTACGGTTTCTAGAATCCTAAAATGTGGACCGATACGCATCATATTCGACACACCTAGTTGCGGTTCTAAAACTAGTGTTTCTAGAAGCCCAAGACTCAACTCGGGGTGGTAGGTAGTTTATATGGGTGCTACCATCACCATTCTATGGTGCTGTGTTTATATAAATTATTTTTGAATCATGCGGAAGTAGGGACATGTGCCCCTCAACCATATCTGTTTACGAGTACCGGTGAGCGTATGTGAAGCGTAGGTCAGTTGGAATGTTACTTATCCGACACCTGATACCATCAATGAAGCAAAAAACTGCTGGTCGATGCATAAAGCAATACAATAGTCAAACAGTTAAAACAAGCAATGGAAATGTTCTTTTTAGATCCCAAACTGGTCCCAAATAGGATCAGAAGAAATAATTTTTACGTGGACTTGTGTTGAGCGAAAGTATTTTTATACCCACCACCATAGAATGGTGAGGTGGGTATAATAAGTTTGTCATTCCGTTTGTAACACATCGAAATATCGATTTCCGACTATATAAAGTATATATATATATATATTCTTGATCAGGGAGAAATTCGAAGACGATATAACGTTGTCCGTCTGTCTGTCTGTCTGTTGTAATCACGCAATAATGAAGCAATCGTGCTGAAATTTTGCACAAACTCGTCTTTTGTCTGCAGGCAGGTCAAGTTCGAAGATGGGCTATATCGGTCCAGGTTTTGATATAGTCCCCATATAAACCGACCTCCCGATTTAGGGTCTTGGGCTCATAGAAATCGTAGTTTTCACCCAATTTACCTGAAATTTGAAATCTAGAGGTATTTTATGACCATTAAGAGGTGTGCCAAAAATGAAATTGGAAATCTAGAAGTATTTTAGGACCATAAAGAGGTGTGCCGAAAATGGTGAGTATCGGCCCATATTTTGGTATAGTCCCCATATAGACCGATTTCCCGATTTTACTTCTTGGGCTTTTAGAATCCGAAGTTTTTATCCTATTTGCCTGAAATTGGAAATCTAGAGGTATTTTCGGGTCATAAAGAGGTGTGCCGAAAACGGCGAGTATCGGTCCATATTTTAGTATAGCCCCCATAAGAACGATCTCCCGATGTAACTCTTTGGGTTTCTAGAAACCGCAGTTTTTATCTGATTTGCCTGAAATTGTAAGTATTCTAGTATTTTAGGCTATCGGAGTTTTTTTATCGGTCCAGTTGGTAATGCCTCCATATAGACCGACTTCACTTCTTGAGGGCGTAGAAGGCGCACTGATCATGAAAATTGCTTGAAACTCAATGTAAAATTTCCAGATTTTACTTCTACAGATTTAAGATTTCAAATCAAGACGTTATTTTATAATTTTCTTGCACACTTACAAGAGATGTTAATGATTCCTCTAACACTCAAACAAAAATGGTTCTTATAAATCCAGAATCTGATATAGTCCTCATAGGTGAAATCTTTAAATTTATCTTCGGGAAGTGTCCTCAAGTCCTCAAGCCCTCCTGAAATTTCAAAGGAAATCCTAATATTTGGTTCATGGTGGTGGGTATTTAAGATTCGACCCGGCCGCACTTAGTGCTGTATATACTTGCTTTTGATTGCTTTTGCATTGATTCTTCAGATGTGATGCTATTTAGGTATTTCGGATTTCATGTGAAAATATAAGAAAATAGGTCAACAAAATTAAACTTTCGAATAATACTAGACAATTTTGTCAAAATTTTTCTTCTATCGAAAATTCAGGTCAACATTTTATTTCTACAGAAAAATTTGCCAAAAGTTTGTTTTTATAGAAAATTTTTTTAAAATTCAATTTCTATAGAAAGTTTTCGTCAAAATTTTATTTCTATAGAATTTTATTTCTATAGAAAACTTTGTCAAAATTTTATTTTTATAGAAAATTTAGGACGAAATTTTATTTCTATAGAAATTTTGTAAATATTTTATTTCCATAGATAATTTTGTCCAAATTTTATTTCCACAGAAAATTTTGTCAAAATTTTATTTCCATAGAAAATTTTGTCAAAATTTTATTTCCATAGAAAATTTTGTCAAAATTTTATTTCCATCGAAAATTTTGACAACATTTTATTTCTACAGAAAATTTTCTCAAAAATTTATTTCTACAGAAAATTGTCTCAAAATTTCTATAGAAATTTTTGGCAAAATTTTATTTCAATAGACATGCTTTCATTATTTTATTTCTACATAATTTTTTTCAAAATTTTATTTCTATAGAAAATTTTCGTCAAAATTTTATTTCTATAGACAATTTTGTCAAATTCTATAGAAAATATTGTCAAAATTCTATTTTTAGGAATGACAAATGTCACGTCAAATGAATCGGAACACTGTTAAAATATTTTTCGTTAATTTTCATTATTTTATTGGTTTTTCATTTAGTGAAAATGAGTTTTAAAGACTCATTTCATTAAAAAAAAAAAAAAATAAATAAACAAAAATTTATTCTAATAATATTAACAATTATAGAACATTGGCAGGAAATTTGAATGCCGTTAAGGTGCTGCTTTTGCGCTGAAAATACTCGTTGACTGATTGTAGATATCCGACTATACATTTTCAAAAAAAAAAAAAATATTTTTCTTTTCTGAAGACCGACATTTTAGACAAACAACATTGTCTTTACAAGCACTTTACAGCACATTTGAGACAATGCCACAACGTTTCTAATAAATTCGGGTTTATTTTCGCTCAAATTTTATTTCTATAGACAATTTTGTCACAATTTTATTACTACAGAGAATTTTCTCAAAATTTTACTTCTACTGAAAATTCTCTCAAAATTTTGACCAAAAATTTTTTTGTTCAAAATTTTATTCTATAGAAATTTTTGGCAAAATTTTATTTCTATAGAATTTTTTTTTTCAAAATTTTATTTCTATGGAAAATTTTCTTCAAAATTTTATTTCTATAGAAAATTTTCTTCAAAATTTTATTTCTATAGAAAATTTTCGTCAAAATTTTATTTCTATAGACAATTTTGTCAAATTGTTTGCTTCTATAGAAAATATTGTCAAAATTCTATTTGTAGAATGACAAATATCACGTCAAATGAATCGGAACACTTTTAAAATATTTTTCGTTAATTTTCATTATTTTATTGGTTTTCGGTTTTATATTTTGCTCAAAACCGGTTAATCTGTTAAAACCGAAATTATAAAAATTAGTGAAAATGATTTTTAAATACTCATTTTATTAAAAAAATAAATAAATAAATAAATAAAAATTTATTCTAATAATATTAACAATTATAGAACATTGGCAGGAAAAGTGAATGCCGTTAAGGTGCTCCTTTTGCGCTGAAAATACTCGTTGAATGATTGTAGATATCCGACTCTACATTTCAAAAAAAAAAAATATTTTTCTTTTCTGAAGACCGAAATTTTAGACAAACAACATTTTATTTTACAAGCACATAAAAAAGTTTTGAGACAATGTTACAACGTTTCTAATAAATTCGGTTCGGGTATAGTTGCACTCAAAGAGAGGACTTTACAACTAAGTGGAATGTCGTTTGACTAAAATCTCTTCATTTAGTTAGTGACCCTGGATCGACCCCAGGACCGGTCCAGGGTTAGTACCTGGTGTGTATGGATCAGTTCTAGTTCAAGCGTATGGAATGGACCGGTCACTTTAACATGGAGGTGTCATTGGCTGGAAAAAATTACACTTTAGGACACGACTTGGACTCTTTCCAAAGGACACGTCCTGGAACAACTTAGTAGGACTACCCCATAGACAAATGCTCATGAAACAGTCTGGGAGAAACTTTTAGGATCCTGTTTCCTCAAAGGAATATGTTGAACAATATTCCAAATAATTCTGATAGTTGCATTGCAGTAAAAGTGTGGATTCAAAAATATTTTAATATCAAGTGAGTATAAAAATAAAGAAATTATAAGACAATTAAAAATGTTGATAAACTGGAGCACTAGTACCAGTCCTGTAATGGGTCTATTAGTGGCAATTTGCACTTATTTCCCGTAGGGTAGTCATTTGTTTGTCACCTTCAGTATATCTCTGCTAAAAGTTTCACTTTTGGAGGAGATATATGAAAACTAGATAGAAATTTCGTTGCAATACAGAAACCGGTTAACCGATGGTCAAAACCCGGTTTTCGCGGTTAACCGAAAATTTTCCATTATCCGGTTTCGGTTTGTATAACAGAATCCGGTTAGTTGGTTAACCGGTGTCGGTTTTGGGCATCCTAGTTTATACCCGTTAAAATTCAGAAAATAATATTTAATTGCGAAAAGTGTGAAAACCAATGGATTTTTAAATACTACCTCAAAATTATTACTATGAAGTAAAACTTATTTCCATTTCTAGAATCGAGTTTTTAGATGTTCACAAAAATAGTTACATAAGAAGATTTTATGATGGGAAGTGAAACCAAAATCCAAAGTGTTTCTTTCTTCCAAAAGCATAGACGTTTCTTCAAAAATATTATTAACTAAAAAATCACTATTAAAATGTTTTTTTTTTCTTAGGAATTTCTTTCATAATTTGATAAATATTCCCATCTAATTAATAAAATTTACTTCCTTTCATGCTATTACCATTCTTACCATACCATGAAATTTTCAATAATATAAAAATTACAAATTATCCAGTAAAGTTTATCAAATAGTCATCGTGCAATATTTTCTAAGATAATTTTTGTAAAAAAAAAGAAAGTTCATTTCATATTATGGCATTTCCTTTGCTGTCTTTGCTCCAAATATAATAAAGATTTCATTGAGTATAAGATTACTTTTTTTAGTTTTTCTCGTTATTTAACCACAGAACGAACAATCAACGGATTCACTTGAAAACTTTGCTGCTAATGTTGATGTTTGCTATTTTCAGTGGTGATATTACTGTCGTTGCTACTACTACTGTTGTTGTTGTTCTTGATTATATTTATGAGTATGAGTACTTCGGAAATATAGCTTTCCTCTCTTTTCATTCTTACAGTCATTCACTCACTTTCAAATAACTTCATTGAAACTTTTCTACTTTATCGTTAAAGCAGCCCCATAAGGTCCTTTTCTTCTGCATGGACTTTCTGCGTTGAATATGTGTGTGTGTGTGTGTGGGTGTGTCAGGGTGTTTTCCAGTTTATTTGGGTATTTTTTTGTTTGTGTAGGTTTGTGTATTGTTATCGGTCAAAAAAAATCTCTAAGAAAGAAGAGTTTTCTTAATCTATTCTCTATGACATATCTAAGTTTGCATGTCATATCATGTATAGCAACACGTTGTTTGCTTCGATTTTTTTTTGTGTTTTTCTTTATGCTTGAGTTTGGATTTCAAATTCACAGTTTGGGGTGACGATATTGAAATGTCTTTGAAGAAATTTGAAAATTAAAATGAAGTGATAATAATTTAAGGCTTATTATCACTTGATTTTAATTTTCAAATGGAAAATGAATAATGCAAACCAACAAGATTTTTGACAATTATTAAAACTGTTTATTTATTTCCCGATTTTGTTCTAATGTAGAAGCTTTAATCTAAGTACAGGCCAAAAAATAATTCTTTCCTCCCAAACGAAATTTTATACAAACTAAGTTCGTTTCTCATTAACTTTTCGTTGAAAGGAAGTGTATTTGGAAGAAAAGTATATACTTTTTGTGATAAACTTTTATTCTTTTCCAGGATGTAAAAACAATTTCATATAGACTAACTCAAAAAAGCATTTTTTTCTGGTTAATTGCATTTTCCCTCACATCTTTCTCACTTCCACGAAGTTTTTTAGTTCTTACCACCTTTTTCTGTAATACAAACAATGTAGAAGAAATTATACGATTTTATAAATTTTAATTTTTTTTTTACTTTTGCCTGGACGGAGAATCGAACCGCTGACCATGCAATTTGTAAGCCAACACATTATCCACTAGCTATGTAGCCGTTATTGTCAACAATAGACAATTACCCATATAAGTTATATTTATATAGCATAGCTTGCGGCGCCCACGAGCCGATTAAACAAAGTTTAATCGAGCTCACATTTGACCAAGCGACAGTCGGCTGAGTGGACAGCGACCGATGAACCATCTCCGAAGTGTGGTGCAATGGTGAGCATGCCCGCCTAGCATACATAAGGTCGTGGGTTCGATTCCTGCTACGACCGAACACCAAAAAGTTTTTCAGCGGTGGATTATGGTGACATTTCTGAGGGTTTCAAAGTTTCTCTAAATGTTTTCACTGGAATGTGGAACGCCGCACAGTGGGGTTTTTGATGTCAAAAGTGGGAATTAATTCGAAGTAGCTTTCCCTGTTTATAGTTTTAACTTTTTTCGGCCAAATTCACTAAAAGACATAAAACCAATCAAATTTTAAATATTTTTTAGTCCACATTTTATTTGTTTTCCATTAGTTAATTTGCAACAAAAAAAAAGAGAATGAATATCTGCTTTTTGATCTGATTCTTAACAATTATTATCATCATCGTCAGAAAATTACTATATGTATCATTATCATCAACACTGGCATTTTGATCACCATCAAGATTTGACTCAAATATCAACATTTGAATTGCTTCCATAGGCAAATTGTGGGATTTCTTCTCTTTTAATTTCTCATTTCTGATATAACTGGATCCGAAGTATGTTAATTAACAGTCTTTTAAATATCTCTTCATTTAACTTTTCCATAGAACATTTTCGCAATAAATGCTCTCTAAAATTTTTAAAATCTTTGTTTCTAGCTTCTTGCGCTTCTTCCGACAACTGTCCAATTGGAAGTAAAGCGTGGTTAATTATTTCTGCTCCAAGTAATAAATATTTGTGAACAGTTGGGGACATATAGTACCAGGGGTTGAAAAATGTATTTCCATTTAATTTCGAAATGTGCAAAAAAGTGCAGACAACTTTTTCATCTATGCTTTCAAAAGAGTTTATTGTTTTAGAAAAAATAAACTTTTTTACTTAATTTGGCTTTATTCACAACTATTTGTCGACATATTTCTTGAAATCCTATAATTTAAAGACTTACGAGCGAAACTAAATTTCATATAATAACACAAGTCAAATATAAAAATAAAAAACACAAAAATAATCGTATTAACCTGAGGATGAAGGTTCCACTATTATTTTTTTAATTATCGCTTTAGAAAACACTCAAAACTAATTTTTAAGACACCAATAATTTACATTTATATCGGACGCAAGGAAAACGTAAAATAACTCCAACTTCAAACATATATAGTGACACAACGGTACTTGTCAAAGACACAATTTTTGCGCTAATGATGTGGAATTTTGTGTACTTTTACCGACTATAAAAATTTTTTCGGTTCTCCTAAATTTCATTTTTGAATTAATTCCCATTTTTGGTATCAAAAACCCCAATGTGCGCCGTTCGGACTCGGCTATAAAAAGGAGGTCCCTTGTCATTGAGCTTAACATGGAATCGGGCAGCACTCAGTGATAAGAGAGAAGTTCACCACTGTGGTATCACAATGGACTGAATAGTCTAAGTCAGCCTGATACATCGGGTTGCCACATAACCTAACCTAACCTAACCTATCTCCGAAGCGTGGAAAGACTCAAAAGTCCGCTGGCAAAGTAATGGCCTCTGATTATTGGGATAAAACGAATTTAGACAAAACAAGTAAGGAAAGTCTAAAGTCGGGCGGGGCCTACTATATTATACCCTGCACCACTTTGTAGATCTAAATTTTCGATAACATATCACATCCGTCAAATGTGTTGGGTGCTATATATAAATGTTTGTCCCAAATACATACATTTAAATATCACTAGATTTGGACAGAATTTGATAGACTTTTACAAAATCTATAGACTCAAAATTTAAGTTGGCTAATGCACTAGGGTGGAACATAATTTTATTAAAAAAAAAATATGTGAAACATTTCAATCTGAAGCAATTTTAAGGAAACTTCGCAAATGTTTATTTATGATTTATCGCTCGATATATATGTATTAGAAGTTTAGGAAAATTAGAGTAAGTTTTACAACTTTTCGACTAAGCAGTGGCGATTTTACAAGGAAAATGTTGGTATTTTGACCATTTTTGTCGAAATCAAAAAAAAACATATATATGGGAGCTATATCAAAATCTGAACCGATTTTAATCAAATTTGGCAAACATTATTATATTACTAATTGCACTACTAGTGTAAAATTTCAAGCTAATCGGGATAAAACTCTGGCTTCTGGGTCCATATAAGTGCATATCGGGCGAAAGATATATATGGGAGCTATATCTAAATCTGAATCAATTTCAACCAAATTTGGCACGCATAGTAACAATGCCAAATCTACTCCCTGTGCAAAATTTCAATCAAATTGGGCCAAAACTCTGGCTTCTGGGTCCATATAAGTGCATATCGGGCGAAAGATATATATATATATGGGAGCTATATCTAAATCTTAACCGATTTCAATTAAATTTGGCATACATGACTATACTACCAATTGTACTCCTTGTGCAAAATTTCAAGCTAATCGGGATAAAACTCTGGCTTCTGGGTCCATATAAGTGCATATCGGGCGAAAGATATATATGGGAGCTATATCTAAATCTGAATCAATTTAAACCAAATTTGGCACGCATAGCTACAATGCCAAATCTACTCTCTATGCAAAATTTCAATCAAATTGGGCCAAAACTCTGGCTTTTAGAACCATATTAGTCCATATAGGGCGAAAGATATACATAGGAGCTATATCTAAATCTGAACCGATTTCAATTAAATTTTGCGCACTTGACTATACTACTAATTGAACTCCTAGTGCAAAATTTCAACCAAAATTTCAACCAAATCAATTTAAACCAAATTTGGCACGCATAGCTACAATGCCAAATCTACTCTCTGTGCAAAATTTCAATCAAATTCGGCCAAAAATCTGGCTTCTGGGGCCATATAAGTCCATATCGGGCGAAAGATATATATGGGAGCTATATCCAAATCTGAACCGATTTCTTCGAAAATCAATAGGGTTCTATTCTGACCACAAATAGGACATGTGCCAAATTTGAAGGCGATTGGACTTAAATTGCGACCTAGACTTTGATTACAAAAATGTGTTCACAGACAGACGGACGGACGGACAGACGGACATGGTTATATCGACTCAGGGACCCACCCTGAGCATTATTGCCAAAGACACCATGTGTCTATCTCGTCTCCTTCTGGGTGTTACAAACATATGCATATTTTGCACACTTGACTATACGACTAAGTGTTATGTTTGTACAAAATTTCAAGCAAATCAGTATAAAACTCTGGCTGCTGGGTCCATATTAGTGCATATCGGGCGAAAGATATATATGAGAGCTATATCTAAATCTGAACCGATTTCTTCGAAAATCAATAGGGTTCTATTCTGACCACAAATAGGACATGTGCCAAATTTGAAGGCGATTGGACTTAAATTGCGACCTAGACTTTGATTACAAAAATGTGTTCACAGACAGACGGACGGACGGACAGACGGACAGACGGACATGGTTATATCGACTCAGGGACCCACCCTGAGCATTATTGCCAAAGACACCATGTGTCTATCTCGTCTCCTTCTGGGTGTTACAAACATATGCACTAACTTATAATACTCTGTTCCACAGTGTGGCCCAGGGTATAAAAATGTGTTTTTCTTTGTTAAACCGGGGACTTATTAGCCAACCTGTTAGGACCATCAAAAGGTGTACCGAAAATTGTGCCTATCGGTCCATGTTTTGGTGTAGCCCCCATATAGACCGATTTCTTGGGCTTCTAGAATTCATAGTTTTTATCCAATTTGCCTGAAATTAGAAATCTAGAGGTATGTTAGTACCGTAAAGATGTGTGTCGAAAATGGTCCAGGTTTTGTTATAGCCCCCATATAGTCGGATTTCTCGATTTTATTTCTTTGTCTTCTGAAATTCGTATTTTTTACCTAATTTGTCTGAAATTGTCATCAAACCCCCTGAAATTTTATATATAACCCGCTACGACGAAGAGTTTTCAGAGTAAACTATTATATTTGACTCATGGTGGTTGGTATTTGAGATTCAGCCCGGCCGAACTTGCTGCTTTATATACTTTTTATTCTCATATATAGGAAAAATATAGAGAGACGTTAACGTTTTTTATAACTGAAGAAGCAGAATGCATGTTTTTTTGGAGATTCCTCAATCGGAGGGGCAAATTTTCTCCGATACTTGACTCAAATGCATGCTAAAGTGTAGAGATCTTAATGGGAAATATTGTGAAAAAAACGATTTTTAATTTTTTTGTTCTGTTATGCCGAATTATAAAAGGCATCCCTCTTATATATAGTTTCAAGCACATCGCTACTACGAGGGGGTTTCAAAGAAAATTATATTATATATGTTTCATATTAAGATTCCTCCCGGCAGATCTTACGACCATATATACTTATTTGTCTTTAAATAATAGACATTAGTGCTAATGGCCTATAATACAGACATAAACACATGCTCTTAGATTCTCCTTGTCTTGTAGATTTCCATAAAATTTAAATACATTTTTTACCTTTTTTAAATTAAAACATCTAACAAAACTAGTCCCATAAAACTCTGTGGTAATTCTGGGAGAATTCTACCGAGACACTAAAAGTGAACTTCAATTACTTGCATTTCTTGTGTACAAGAACTGTTTGAACAGTTTTGTTTATTGAAATCCCCATAAGTTCCATTTATATTGATTGGTATAATTATACGTTTATTGGTTCTCATACCTCATCATGTTACTGTTCTCAAACATCAAACATCTCAAACACTGAGTGCTGCCCGATTCCATGTTAAGCTCAATGACAAGGGACCTCCTTTTTATAGCCGAGTCCGAACGGCGTTCCGCATTGCAGTGAAACCACTTAGAGAAGCTTTGAAACCCTCAGAAATGTCACCAGCATTACTGAGGTGGGATAATCCACCGTTGAAAAACTTTTTGGTGTTCGGTCGTAGCAGGAATCGAACCCACGACCTTGTGTATGCAAGGCGGGCATGCTAACCATTGCACCACGGTGGCTCCCTAAGGAAAAACCCATCAACAGTGACTATTATATGGCTTAATTGGAGCTTTTGAAGGTCGAAATCGCGGCAAAACGGCCCCATATGAAGAAGAAAAAAAAGTGTTGTTCCCCCAAGACAACGCACCGTGCCACAGGTCATTGAGGACGATGGCAAAAATTCATGAATTGGGCTTCGAATTGCTTCCTCACCCACCGTATTCTCCAGATCTGGCCCCCAGTGACTTTTTCTTGTTCTCAGACCTCAAAAGGATGCTCGCAGGGAAAAAATTTGGCTGCAATGAAGAGGTGATCGCCGAAACTGAGGCCTATTTTGAGGCAAAACCGAAGGAGTACTACCAAAATGGTATCAAAAAATTGGAAGGTCGTTAAAATCGTTGTATCGCTCTTAAAGGGAACTAAGTTGAATAATAAAAACGAATTTAGACAAAACAATTAAGGAAAGTCTAAAGTCGGGCGGGGCCTACTATATTATACCCTGCACCACTTTGTAGATCTAAATTTTCGATAACATATCACATCCGTCAAATGTGTTGGATGCTATATATAAAGGTTTGTCCCAAATACATACATTTAAATATCACTAGATTTGGACAGAATTTGATAGACTTTTACAAAATCTATAGACTCAAAATTTAAGTTGGCTAATGCACTAGGGTGGAACACAATTTTATTAAAAAAAATATGTGAAACATTTCAATCTGAAGCAATTTTAAGGAAACTTCGCAAATATTTATTTATGATTTATCGCTCGATATATATGTATTAGAAGTTTGGGAAAATTAGAGTAAGTTTTACAACTTTTCGACTAAGGAGTGGCGATTTTACAAGGAAAATGTTGGTATTTTGACCATTTTTGTCGAAATCAGAAAAACATATATATGGGAGCTATATCTAAATCTGAACCGATTTTAATCAAATTTGGCACACATGACTATATTACTAATTGTACTACTAGTGCAAAATTTCAAGCTAATCGGCATAAAACTCTGGCTTCTGGGTCCATATAAGTGCATATCGGGCGAAAGATATATATGGGAGCTATATCTAAATCTGAATCAATTTCAACCAAATTTGGCACGCATAGTAACAATGCCAAATCTACTCCCTGTGCAAAATTTCAATCAAATTGGGCCAAAACTCTGGCTTCTAGGTCCATATAAGTGCATATCGGGCGAAAGATATATATATGGGAGCTATATCTAAATCTTAACCGATTTCAATTAAATTTGGCATACATGACTATACTACCAATTGTACTCCTTGTGCAAAATTTCAAGCTAATCGGGATAAAACTCTGGCTTCTGGGTCCATATAAGTGCATATCGTGCGAAAGATATATATGGGAGCTATATCTAAATCTGAATCAATTTAAATTTGGCACGCATAGTTACAATGCCAAATCTACGCTCTGTGCAAAATTTCAATCAAATTGGGCCAAAACTCTGGCTTTTAGGACCATATTAGTCCATATAGGGCGAAAGATATATATGGGAGCTATATCTAAATCTGAACCGATTTCAATTAAATTTTGCGCACTTGACTATACTACTAATTGAACTCCTAGTGCAAAATTTCAACCAAAATTTCAACCAAATCAATTTAAACCAAATTTGGCACGCATAGCTACAATGCCAAATCTACTCTCTGTGCAAAATTTCAATCAAATTCGGCCAAAAATCTGGCTTCTGGGGCCATATAAGTCCATATCGGGCGAAAGATATATATGGGAGCTATATCCAAATCTGAACCGATTTCTTCGAAAATCAATAGGGTTCTATTCTGACCACAAATAGGACATGTGCCAAATTTGAAGGCGATTGGACTTAAATTGCGACCTAGACTTTGATTACAAAAATGTGTTCACAGACAGACGGACGGACGGACAGACGGACATGGTTATATCGGCTCAGGGACCCACCCTGAGCATTATTGCCAAAGACACTATGTGTCTATCTCGTCTCCTTCTGGGTGTTACAAACATATGCATATTTTGCACACTTGACTATACGACTAAGTGTTATGTTTGTACAAAATTTCAAGCAAATCGGTATAAAACTCTGGCTGCTGGGTCCATATTAGTGCATATCGGGCGAAAGATATATATGAGAGCTATATCTAAATCTGAACCGATTTCTTCGAAAATCAATAGGGTTCTATTCTGACCACAAATAGGACATGTGCCAAATTTGAAGGCGATTGGACTTAAATTGCGACCTAGACTTTGATTACAAAAATGTGTTCACAGACAGACGGACGGACGGACAGACGGACATGGTTATATCGACTCAGGGACCCACCCTGAGCATTATTGCCAAAGACACCATGTGTCTATCTCGTCTCCTTCTGGGTGTTACAAACATATGCACTAACTTATAATACTCTGTTCCACAGTGTGGCGCAGGGTATAAAAATGTGTTTTTCTTTGTTAAACCGGGGACTTATTAGCCAACCTGTTAGGACCATCAAAAGGTGTGCCGAAAATTGTGCCTATCGGTCCATGTTTTGGTGTAGCCCCCATATAGACCGATTTCTTGGGCTTCTAGAATTCATAGTTTTTATCCAATTTGCCTGAAATTAGAAATCTAGAGGTATGTTAGTACCGTAAAGATGTGTGTCGAAAATGGTCCAGGTTTTGTTATAGCCCCCATATAGTCGGATTTCTCGATTTTGTTTCTTTGTCTTCTGAAATTCGTATTTTTTACCTAATTTGTCTGAAATTGTCATCAAACACCCTGAAATTTTATATATAACCCGCTACGACGAAGAGTTTTCAGAGTAAACTATTATATTTGACTCATGGTGGTTGGTATTTGAGATTCAGCCCGGCCGAACTTGCTGCTTTATATACTTTTTATTCTCATATATAGGAAAAATATAGAGAGACGTTAACGTTTTTTATAACTGAAGAAGCAGAATGTATGTTTTTTTGGAGATTCCTCAATCGGAGGGGCAAATTTTCTCCGATACTTGACTCAAATGCATGCTAAAGTGTAGAGATCTTAATGGGAAATATTGTGAAAAAAACGATTTTTAATTTTTTTGTTCTGTTATGCCGAATTATAAAAGGCATCCCTCTTATATATAGTTTCAAGCACATCGCTACTACGAGGGGGTTTCAAAGAAAATTATATTATATATGTTTCATATTAAGATTCCTCCCGGCAGATCTTACGACCATATATACTTATTTGTCTTTAAATAATAGACATTAGTGCTAATGGCCTATAATACAGACATAAACACATGCTCTTAGATTCTCCTTGTCTTGTAGATTTCCATAAAATTTAAATACATTTTTTACCTTTTTTAAATTAAAACATCTAACAAAACTAGTCCCATAAAACTCTGTGGTAATTCTGGGAGAATTCTACCGAGACACTAAAAGTGAACTTCAATCACTTGCATTTCTTGTGTACAAGAACGGTTTGAACAGTTTTGTTTATTGAAATCCCCATAAGTTCCATTTATATTGATTGGTATAATTATACGTTTATTGGTTCTCATACCTCATCATGTTACTGTTCTCAAACATCACACATTCTAAATGTTCAGATAAACATGAGATATCCAGGATGCAACACATGCTATCAACAACTTATTCTTGTGAAGATTGAACAGATGAAGAATGTAGACAAACTGACAGACAGACAGATAGAGCGAAGAGCAATCACAACAAATAAACAGAAACTACATTTATTTCGATCCAAACTTCTGCAGTTTACTTACTTTTTTCCTTTTCCATCTTCTGGATAAATAACGCCATTTGATTTTTGTTATTGTTAGGATACTACTTTGAATGCATATACCATATGCATATAGTGTGAGTGTGTATGTATGTCTTTGAGTATGTGCAAGTAAATGTCCATGAATTCTTTCAATACTTATTCGCCAGTCCAAACATAATACATACTACTCGTATTGTTGATGATTAAGAACATCTGCAAAAATAAAACTTTAACTAAACTTTTGAAACTTTAGAGTAGCTACAATGCATAAAAGATCTCTTTGAAGAATTTTTTTTGTGTTGCTATTTGACTATGTTCTACCATTTCTTTAGCTTTGGGGTTTTTTCTCTTTCCTTCATTTTAATGGTTTTTTAAAAAGGGAATTTGTAATTTGGTTTTATTTGTTTGTTTGGTATGGTTATTTTGGTTTGAAACTAATTCAATATCCTTTCAAATGTACATTTTGTTTTTGTGAATTTTTTGTAATATCTATGGCATTGAGAGGAAACAATATGCAAGTTTTTAATGAGCTCATACTTCTTTATGTTAACTGTGAAAGAAAATTATATATTTAAAAGTTTCTTGAAGTTATAGAAAATCCAATAAGCAAGTTATGCTAGTGCCAAAAAAGCTCATATAACTAATCAAATTAATCGCAACAATTAGCTTCCCAAATAGTTTTTTTTTTCAGAAAAAATATAACTAAAATATTTCCAATTAAAGAATGTATTGAAACTGAAATTAAAACGTACACAATTAACTCTTTTTAACAAATGAGAAAAGTAAGATTGGGAGGTTACCAGCTAGTATTCTCAGAAATATGTAATGTTTTAATATTTTCCTTATTCCAATAAACAAATTATTAGATATTATAAGCGAAGGTCCCGGCAATCAGTCCTAATGTTTTTTTTTGTTTTTTTTATAAATTTTACACTAAATAAATAAAAAACAGAGTAAAAAAGATTTTGAGGTATTCGCTTATCAGTTTGAACTTGATAATATACCAAAAAGTCTCACGAAAATTTCTATTCTATTTTTTTGCATATTCTGCTTTGAAGAGGTGTCTAAATTTAAGAGGTTTCACTGTATACTGAATATTTATATTTTCCGGGTTAGCTTGGAAACGGCTGAACTGATGTACTTCAAATGTTTGGGAGCGTAAAAGGTGACCATGTGGTGCAAATAGAATACCTCAGGTTTCGATATCTGAGTGGAGACAGTGGCCTTCCTATTGCCTGACTTTTTGAAAATTAGAAATTAGTTCTCCGATTTTCTTGAAATTATCAGGGATGGTTGGGAAAACTAACGCAATTAACTTTTTTATCAAATAAAAAAATAAAATAAATTAAAAACAACTATATACAGTAGTAAGTTCGGTCGGGCCGAATCTTAAATACCCACCATGAATCAAATAGTTTCCTTTGAAAATTTCAGGGGGTTGAAATCGGTCTATATGGAGGCCTTACCAAATGGACCGATAAAACTAAATCATATACACTCTGTTATGGGTCTAAAATGCCAGTATATTTTCAATTTGTGGCAAATCGGATAAAAACTACAATTTCTAGAAACCCTTGGAGTTAAATCGGGAGTTCGGTGTTATGGGGGCTATACCAAAACATGGAAGGATACACACAGTATTCAGAACATTTAATTGTAGTTCTAGAATCTAGACCCCAAATCGGAGGGCCGGTTTATAAGGGGGCTATACCAAAAACTGTACCGATACTCAATATATTCGGCACACCTATTTGTGGTCCTAGAATACCTAAAGATTTCCAATTTCAAACAAATTGGATAAAAACTACGGATTCTAGAAACCCAAGGAGTAAAATCGGGAGATCGGTCTCCATGGGGGCTATATCAAAACATGGATATAGCCCCCCATTTTCGGAACACCTCTTTAAGGTCTTAGAATACTTCTAAATTTCCGATTTGAGGCAAATTGGGTAAAAATTACGGATTCTAGAAGACCAAGAAATAAAATCTTATATTTTTCTATATTCAGAAAATTCTATTTCTTATTGCTATGATTTCATCTTAAAACCATGCGTTAACTAAACTACAAGCGTAATCAATAGAAAGAAAATATTTTTGAAATTTTAGTTCTACAGAAAATTTCGCCAAAATTTTATTTCTATAGAAAATTTTCTCAAAATTTTATTTCTATAGAAAATTTTGTCAAACTTTTCTTTCTATAGAAAATTTTGTCAAAATATTATTTCTGTAGCAGATTTTCGCAAAATTTTATTTCTATAGAAAATTTTGTCAAAATTTTATTTCTATAGAAAATGGTATCAAAATTTTTATTTCTATAAAAAATGTTGTCAAAATTTATTTCTAAGAAAATTTTCTCAAAATTTTATTTCTATAGAAATGTTCTCAAAATGTTATTTCTATAGAAATTTTTCGAAAAATTTGATTTCTATAGAAAATTTTCGAAATTTTTTTATACCCTCCACCATAGGTATATTAACTTTGTCATTACGTTTGTAACACATCGAAATATTGCTCTAAGACCCCATAAAGTATACATATTCTGCGTCGTGGTGAAATTCTTAGTCGATCTGAGCATATCCGTCCGTCCGTCTGTTGAAATCACGCTAACTTCCGAACGAAACAAGCTATCGACTTGAAACTGAGCACAAGTAGTTGTTATTGATGTAGGTCGGATGGTATTGCAAATGAGCCACATCGGTCTTCTTTTACGTATAGCCCCCCATATAAACGAACCCCAAAATTTGGATTGCGAAGCCTCTAAGGGAAGCAAATTTCATCCGATCCGGCTGAAATTTGGTACATTGTGTTAGTATATGGTCTCTAACAACCGTGCAAAAATTGGTCCACATCGGTCCATAATTATATATAGCCCCCATATAAACCGATCCCCCGATTTTGCTTTTGGAGCCTCTAAGAGAAGCAAATTATATCCGATCCTGTTGAAATTTGGTACATGGTGTTAGTATATGGTCTCTAACAACCGTGCAAAAATTGGTCTACATTGGTCCATAATTACATATAGCCCCCATATAAACCGATCACCAGATTTGATCTCTGGAGCCTCTTGGAAGACCAAAATTCATCTGATTCAGTTGAAATTTGGTACGTGGTGTTAATATATGGCCACAAACTCCCAAGCAAAAATTGGTCGATATCGGTCAATAATTATAAATAGGCCCCATATAAACCGATCCCCAGATTTGACCTCCGGAGCCCCTTGGAAGAGCAAAATTCTTCCCATTCGGTTGAAATTTGGTACATGATGTTAGTATATGGTATCCAACAACCATGCAGGAATTGGTTCCTATCAGTCCATAATTATATATAGCTCCCATATAAACCGATTCCCAGATTTGACCTCCGGTGCCTTTTGGAGAAGCAAAATTCATCCGATCTGGTTGAAATTTGGTACGTGGTGGTAGTATATATGATGGTCCACAGCAGTCCATAATCATATATAGCCCCCATATAAACCGATCCCGAGATTTGTTTTTGGAGCCTCTTGGAGGAGCAAATTTCATCCGAGTGAGTTGAAATTTGGTACATTGTGCTAGTATATGGTCGTTAACAACCATGCCTGACTAGGTCCATATCGGTCTATAGTTATATATAGCCCTCAGATAAATCGATCCCCAATTACACAAAAATTGGTCCATATCAAGTTCATAATTGTATATAGCCCCCATATAAGCGACCCCATATTTCAATTCTGGCTCTCTACGTACTGTGCAAAAAGTCCATATCGATTCGTAATTATTTGTAGACTTAACTATACATAACTTTTTATACCCTCCATCATAGGATGGGGGTATATTAACTTTGTCATTCCGTTTGTAACACATCGAAATATTGCTCTAAGACCCCATAAAGTATATATATTCTGGGTCGTGGTGAAATTCTGAGTCGATCTGAGCATGTCCGTCCGTCCGTCCACGCTAACTTCCGAACGAAACAAGCTATCGACTTGAAACTGGGCACAAGTAGTTGTTATTGATGTAGGTCGGATGGTATTGCAAATGAGCCACATCGGTCTTCTTTTACGTATAGCCCCCCATATAAACGAACCCCAAAATTTGAATTGCGAAGCCTCTAAGGGAAGCAAATTTCATCCGATCCGACTGAAATTTGGTACATTGTGTTAGTATATGGTCTCTAACAACCGTGCAAAAATTGGTCCACATCGGTCCATAATTATATATAGCCCCCATATAAACCGATCCCCCGATTTTGCTTTTGGAGCCTCTAAGAGAAGCAAATTTTATCCGATCCTGTTGAAATTTGGTACATGGTGTTAGTATATGGTCTCTAATAACCGTGCAAAAATTGGTCTACATTGGTCCATAATTATATATAGCCCCCATATAAACCGATCACCAGATTTGATCTCTGGAGCCTCTTGGAAGACCAAAATTCATCTGATTCAGTTGAAATTTGGTACGTGGTGTTAATATATGGCCACAAACTCCCAAGCAAAAATTGGTCGATATCGGTCAATAATTATATATAGCTCCCGTATAAACCGATTCCCAGATTTGACCTCCGGAGCCCCTTGGAAGAGCAAAATTCTTCCCATTCGGTTGAAATTTTGTACATGATGTTAGTATATGGTATCCAACAACCATGCAGGAATTGGTTCCTATCAGTCCATAATTATATATAGCTCCCATATAAACCGATTCCCAGATTTGACCTCCGGTGCCTTTTGGAGAAGCAAAATTCATCCGATCTGGTTAAAATTTGGTACGTGGTGGTAGTATATATGATGGTCCATAGCAGTCCATAATCATATATAGCCCCCATATAAACCGATCCCGAGATTTGGTTTTGGAGCCTCTTGGAGGAGCAAATTTCATCCGAGTGAGTTGAAATTTGATACATTGTGCTAGTATATGGTCGTTAACAACCATGCCTGACTAGGTCCATATCGGTCTATAGTTATATATAGCCCTCAGATAAATCGATCCCCAATTACACAAAAATTGGTCCATATCAAGTTCATAATTGTATATAGCCCCCATATAAGCGACCCCATATTTCAATTCTGGCTCTCTACGTACTGTGCAAAAAGTCCATATCGATTCGTAATTATTTGAAGACTTAACTATACATAACTTTTTTTGTCTAATATATACCATGGAGGGTACATAAGATTCGGCCTGGCAGATTTACGGCCGTACATACTTGTTTTGTATATGAAATTTTTTTGTCAAATTTTAATTCTATAGAAAATTTTGTCAAAATTTTATTTCTGTAGAAAATTTTCTCAAAATTTTATTCCAATAGAAGATTTTGTCAAAGTTTTATTTCTGTAGAAAATTTTATAATTTTTTTTTTTACTATTTTTATTGTTTGAATAAATTCATTTTACACAATAATTTAATAATTATATTTTAAGAGTTCAGTTACATAACACAACTTTTCAACTTAAACATAATTTTTAAACTTTGAATAATTTATGGTATCTAAAAAATAAAAAAAAATTTTATTTCTATAGAATTTTGTCAAAATGCTATTTCTATAGCAAATTTTGTCAAAATTGTATTCCTTTTGTAAAATATTCGTTGTGTCTTAATAATCTGGAAAATTATTTTCAATATGTATACATAATAAATAAAATAATTACAATTTCATCAAAAGTACCAAAGTTCTTTATAAAAGATAGAAATCTGTCCGTGTGGCTTGTTCCCTAAAATGGTTAAAAACGATAAGTTCTAAGAATCTTGCATATGTATTTTGACATAAGTTCATAAATAACTGTAAACAAAGCAATTTCATTTATGTGTCTTCTAGTTTCCTTTTTTCTAGAAAGAAAAAAATATTTATAATCAGCAAAAGATGTCTTAAAATAAACCCAATGAGCCCAATTAACATTTTCGTTATACATGGATGGATGGATATTTCTGACATTTTTTTAACTTTTTGTGTTGGCTTTAGAAATTTATCCTTGGAAAATTTTTACCATGCAAGTCTTAATCTATCATAAAAATACTTTTTACCAAATATTTTCTTTGTTACAAAAATATCCGTATGTATGATGTAAATTGCATATTGTTTTCATAACCAGGTTTTTTTTGCTTTCAACTCTATTGGGATGGAAAAAAAATTGAAAATCCTTTTAAGGTACTGTAGTTATATAAAATTAATAAACTGCTATACTGTCAAATGCTTACGCATCATTGAAAATCAATTGAGCATAAACGCATTTAATGATTTACAAATCACTCAGCTATTTGTATAAGAAATATGAGCAATTCTATAAACAAAAATAATCAAATGAAAAGGGGTCATATATATTTTTGAAAAATGCTCAGTTTGGTTTTGAAGGCAAATTTGCTGTAGAAATTCAAAATAATTCAAAAGTGACCGAAGAAAGTTACATTCTAAGATACTTCAATTTGAGACTAAAACAAGCTTATATCGCCGAATCTTATGTACTCTCCACAAAGTTCTACTAAATACTGTCAACCACAATCGCGTTACTTGTGGTAACAGTTACCGATGAAAAGTTATCTTAAAACTTCTTTAAACTGTCTTCTAATTTGTAAGTTATCCTATATGGATTCTATAACAAAAACGCAGATTAAATACCTCTTTACATTGAAATGAACCAATTTTTACTTGGTAATTATAGGTCCAAATTTCAAACGGATAGGATGATAGGTTCCTCCACGACGCTTGGGAAGTCACACCATATGAGTGGTCGGTTTATATGGGGGTTATGTATAACATATAAATATGGACCGATATGGACCAATTTTTGTACGGTAGTTAGAGACGTATACTCACATAACGTATGAAAATTCAAACGAATCGGATGAAATTTATTCCTCCGGGTGTAAACTCTAAGGCTCAGTGTGTATGGAGGCTATATATAAATATGGACCGATATGGTTGTTGCAGGACATATATTGCAAACCGAAGCGGATAACATTTCCAAGAGGTTCCGGGAATCAAATCTGGGCATCGATTTATGTGAAGGGATCGATTTATTATAATGGACCGATATGCATCAATTTTTGTACGGTTGTTAGAGACGTATACTCACATAATGTATGAAATTTCAAACGGATCGGATGAAATTTACTCCTCCGGATGACAACTCTAAGGATCAGTGTGTATATGGATTATATATAAATATGGACCGATATGGTTGTTGCAGGGCATATATTGCAAACCGAAGCGGATAACATTTCCAAGAGGTTCCGGGAATCAAATCTGGGCATCGATTTATGTGAGGGGATCGATTTATTATAATGAACCGATATGGATCAATTTTGCATGGTTGTTAGAGGGCGAAGTTTCAACTCGATCGGAAGAAATTTGCTCTTCCAAGAGGCTTCGCAATTAAAATCATGGGATCGGTTTATATGCGACTATATTCAAAAGTGATCCGATATGACCCTACTTCAATATCACCCTACTTCAATAGTACCAACTTGCAAGTCGATAGCTTGAAGTTAGCAGAATTTCAACTGACAGACAGACGGACGAACGGGCATTAATAGATCAAAATTTCACTACGACCCACACATATATACTTTAAGGGGTCTGAGAGCAATATTGCTAATATTGGTGAAGGGTTATTGTAATCGAAAAAACGGGCTTAAAAACAAGATAACTCTAATTCTAAGTAAACCGAATCCAAATGGTAACTTATTATTAATTCAACAAAGTAAAAAGCTGTATATTTATACCGACCACCATAGAATGGTGACGGGGGTATAATAAGTTTATCATTCCGTTTGCAACACATCGAAATATCGATTTACGACTATATAAAGTATATATATTCTTGATCAGGGAGAAATTCTAAGACGATATAAGCATGTCCGTCTGTCCATCTGTCTGCCTGTTTTAATCACGCTACAGCCATCAATAATGGCGCTATCGTCCTGAAATTTGGCACAGATTCGTCTTTTGTCAGTAGAGAGAAATTGCGAATTTTTGAAAATATTTGAGTTCGAATGTTTCGTACAAGCATTAGAATGCTTTAAAAATCATAAAAATTATTTATTTGGCAAAATATTATTTTTTTTTTAATTCACATCCAAAACACTGAATTCGAATCATATCTTAAAAACTGATGCAATTTCAGTGCAACGGCTATTGAAATGGTGGACATCCGTCCTATGACAAGCCCATGTTAAATTTAACGCTTCTACGCCGACTTTGCACCACTTCCGGATCCAAAATGGACATTTTGACTACTCTTTTTGCGACGCTTTTTTTGCTGTGAGTGTGTATTCAGTACTATTTCGTGTCACTTACCCAGTGTTTACAAGATATGAGGCAAATGTATGCACTATCACGCCTTTCGATTACCTCTTTATGTTTTGTGTAAACAAACCGTTCTGATCCATATTTTGTGTATACAGTAGGACAGCGTGATTCATACCACGTCTTTCGATTTGGTTTTTGGCCCTTGTCTTACTTTGGAAAACAATTTTGTGGAATGACCACCATGTACCAACAGAAAAACTTTTTTGTATGTGGTATAAGGTAAATTGTGTTTAAACGAACCAAATACGAACACACACACAATACACACACACATAGAGACATATTCGTTTATTGCAATCATTCTTTCCATTCATTCACTTGAGCATACACTTGAGTGATGAACAAATACACACATACGACATAAGTAGTTGTACCCCCCTCGCCACCCCCATCACCCTAGTCAATATGCGTATAATTCAGGTAAACATACAGAGCTCAACTGAACTGAACTGAAACGAACAGAAATGCTGCTTTTAACCAGAAACAGAAGAAGAAAGCCATGAGGCTACCACGAAGCCACTCACTCACTTACGCAGTTAGGGAGGTAAACGTATTCTGACAAGAAAAAAAAAACGAAAAAGAAAAAAGAAAAATACAGAATCAAAGTAAATATCCTGTGTATAATCAACAGTAAAATTCATGTAATGTACTATTCAACCGGAAATAAATGTTGGCCTTGTAAAATACAATGCCACATTACGAAGGAAATATATGTGACACAATTGTTATGGTATTAACCCTTTACTTAAATGGTAAATATTTAAATTACTTATGTAAATATTTGGAAAGATCATACATACACGTCGTATGTACATACATATGTGTACTTTTGGGAAAAAGTTTAATTTTTGTTTTTATATACCCCAAATGAAGTGTTTGATTATTTTATAAATTATCCTGCAAAGGGATTTTCGATGTAAAAGTTTAGCCTTTGTAATGATTTTGTTAATGATTACGAAGGGGATGGTGAACTTAATGTTTCAAAATGAATGAATTTGAGTATACATCTTTCGAACTCAAATTAAGCCAAATGACTAAAAGTTCGAATTGTTCTATGTGGAAGCTATACGTAATTATGGACTTAAATGAAACACATAATGAGATAGCATATAAAATTTCAACCAGATAGGATGAAATTTGCTACTCCAAAAGTATGAAGAAGTTTACATTGGGGCTATATAAATGTATATAGTCCATTTGCAGTACCGCTAGACCATATATATATAGTTTATGGAGTCGTAGACCAATATTTTGCTATCCTACAAATGTATCGACAAAGTGATGGTCAGTATAAAATTGAAAATGTCTAATCAATGTTTGGATTTTTATACCCACCACCATCAGGTGACGGGGGTATAATAAGTTTGTCATTCCGTTTGTAACACATCGAAATATCGATTTCCGACTATATAAAGTATATATATTCTTGATCAGGGAGAAATTCTAAGACGGTATAACGACGTCCTTCTGTCTGTCTGTTGTAATCACGCTACAGACTTCAATAATGAAGCAATCGTGCTGAAATTTTGCACAAACTCGTATTTTGTCTGCAGGCAGGTCAAGTTCGAAGATGGGCTATATCGGTCCAGGTTTTGATATAGTCCCCATATAAACCGACCTCCCGATTGGGGTCTTGGGCTTATAGAAACCGAAGTTTTTATCCAATTTGCCTGAAATTTGAAATCTTGAGGTATTTTATGACCATAAAGAGGTGTGCCAAAAATGGTGAGTATCGGTCCATGTTTTAGTATAGCCCCCATATAGACCGATCTCCCGATTTTACTTCTTGGCCATCTCACAGTCGATGGCCGTTTTCGAGTACAGGAACACAGAGTCAAAGGATTTTATTGCAAAATTTTACAACAATTCTACCAAATTAAAACAAACAAATCAAATAAACTTGACAAATATACTTTTCATATATAAAGCAATACAAAATTTCTATAGATAATTGTGTCCAACTTTTATTTCTTTGATTTCAGTTTAAAACCATGCATTGACTAAACTACAAGTGAAGCTTAACCAACATTTTGTTTCTGTAGAAAATTTTGTCAAAATTTTATTTCTATAGAAGATTTTATAAAAATTTTATTTGTATAGAAAATTTTGTCAAAAATGTATTTCTATTGAAAATTTTGTGAAAATTTTATTTGTATAGAAGATTTTATCAAAATTTTATTTCTATAGAAGATTTTGTCAAAAATTTATTTCTATAGACAATTTTGTCAAAATTTTATTTCCATAGAAAAGTTTTTCAAAATTTTATTTTCATAGAAAATTTTGTCAAAATTTTATTTCCATAGAAAATTTTGTCAAAATTTTATTTCCAAAGAAAATTTTGTCAAAATTTTATTTCTATTCGAAATTTTGTTACTCAAAATTGTATTTCTCTAGAAAATTTTTTCAAATTTTACTTCTCTAGAAAATTTTGTCAAAATTTTATTTCATCTAATTATACAATTATTTTTCGAGCTTTATGGACATATATAGATTAAGGAACATGGTCAATAGAGCCATTGAAAAGAAAACACCAGATACAAATCTATACACGCCTGGACTGTACATGTTTCGGTTCGGGTGAATGATAGATCTGGCTGGGAGAGATGACTAAATTTATGCTAACTCCTTATGGAGAAAACATTTGGGAAATTTCCTCTTACAGATTGAATTATATTTTCTCCCACTGTACAATCTAATTTTTATTTCGTTTTGTTACATAGTAATGCAACAACACGAAATTTATTTTTAGAAAGCTAATTTGTTAGAATTCACCTAAGGGGTGAACAGTCGAACAATGCTTATTGTTTCTAAAGTCAACTACATCAACATGTGACAACTTACAGAAACTGGTTTCCAGGATACAACAACAATTCTAACGCGTACATTAGTCGTGTTTTTCCTAGTTTTACGACGGGCTCATCGTTGCTTATTATTTCCCAAATGTTTTCTCCATAAGGAGTTAGCATAAAGAGCCCAAAATTGAGTCATCTCTCCCAGCCAGATCTATACTAAAGGCTGTGGAAAGGTTCATTCGCCCGAACCGAAACATGTAGAGTCCAGGCGTGTATAGATTTGTATCTGGCGTTTTCTTTTCAATGGCTCTATTGACCATGTTTCTTAATCTATATTTGTCCATAAAGCTCGAAAAATAATTGTATAATTAGATATAATGCATTTGGACGTCAATTGCCTGTTTCGGTATCAGGCTAACATGAAAAATTTTATATCTATAGAAAATTTTGTCCAATTTTTTCTTATTGCTTTGATTTCAGATCAAAATCATGCCTGATCAGATCAAAGGTAGCCTGACGAATTGAGAGAAAATGTTGTCAAAATTTTGTTTCAATATTTTTTTTTTTAAATTTCATTTCAATAGTAAATTTGGCAAAATTTTATTCCTATAAAGAATTTTGTCAAAAATTTATTCCTATGGAAAATTGTATTTCTACAGAAAATGTCGAAATTTTATTTCTACAGAAAATTTTGTCGAAATTTTATTTCTATACAAAATTTTGTAAAAATTTTATTTCTATACAAAATTTTATTTCTATACAAAATTTTGTAAATATTTTATTTCCATAGAAAATTTTGTCAAATGTTTAAATCTATAAAAAAATCTTGTCAAGATTTTATTTCTATGGAAAATTTTGCCAAAATTTGTTTCTATAACATATTTTGTCAAAATTTATTTTCTATAGAAAATTTTATTTCCGTACCAAAATTTTTCAAAAGTTTATTTCTATAGAAAATTTTGTCAAAATTTTATTTCTATAGAAAATTTTGTCAAAATTTTATTTCTATAGAAAATTTTGTCAAAATTTTATTTCTATAGAAAATTTTGTCAAAATTTTATTTCTATAGAAAATTTTGTCAAAATTTTATTTCTATAGAAAATTTTGTCAAAATTTTATTTCTATAGAAAATTTTGTCAAAATATTATTTCTGTTCGAAATTTTGTCGAAATTTTATTTCTATAGAGAATTGAAGTACCTCTTAGTTGGAGGGGAAGGTTTAGCAGAAATTTTTCTATAGAAAATTTTGTCAAAATTTTATTTCCATAGAAAATTTTGTCAAAATTTTATTTCCATAGAAAATTTTGTCAAAATTTTATTTCCATAGAAAATTTTGTCAAAGTATTATTTCTGTTCGAAATTTTATCGAAATTTTATTTCTATAGAGAATTGAAGCACCTCTTAGTTGTAGGGGAAGGTGTAGCAAAATCTGTCATGCAAGTCAAACTTTTGTACTTCGGGCAGAAAGTTGGATATCATAAAACCTTCCACAAAACTTTTCACGATGTTTAGTCACAGAGTCCCAATTGCTGCGAGCAGTGATGAATCGGCGATAGGTATTTTCATCAGTTCGCCCTCCTGGTAAGTGTATTGGTGTTTTTATGTCCAACAATGTGAATTTGGTGTGAAATGTCATGAATAGCCGCTTCAATGTGTCGATTAAACTGATCATAAAATGGAAGGATTGTACTACGAATATTCTTAACATGTTGGTAATAAAATTCAATAATTTGTTAGCATTTTTCGTAGGACGATTCATGGTTAAATTAAATTGTTAGCATTTTTCGTAGGACTATTCATAGTTAAATTATAGACCAAACTGAAGATATTTGATAGCGAAACAAAACACGAAATGTGCGTCTGCGGTTTAAACCATTTTTGCCAAAAAGCTAATTGCCAAATAATCACCCTTATTATGGGCAATGAAAGTAATTGCAGACAATACGATATAATTACGAATCATTTCGGAATGCAAAAGCATGATTGATGATTGCTTCAAATATGACAGAAACCACATCATGCGGGTGCCAGCACTGAAAAAAGAGTTTTCTTTTCTGAGGAGCGAAAGTTTAGACAAACGAATTTTCCTTTTGACGGAAAGTAATTTTCTTTAGTAGCAAATAAAAAATATTGGAGGCAGTCGTTACATCGCTTGTCATAAATTCCTCTTTTTGGTGTACGTAAAGAAAATACTTTATGAGAAAGGGCAATTTTGTTTGTCTGAAATTTCGTTCTGGAGGAAAGTATTTTTTCTTTGGGTGTGGTCATGCCAAAATATTGGGAAGTGAGTCAGCTACTTTGCAACTTGGTTTACGCTAAACTTCATAAAATCAATACAGTGGTGTTGACATGGCTTTGGTTAGGTTAGGTTAGGTTAAGTGGCAGCCCGATGTATCAGGCTCACTTAGACAATTCAGTCCATTGTGATACCACAGTGGTGAACTTCTCTCTTATCACTGAGTGAAACCACTTAGAGAAGCTTTGAAACCCTCAGAAAAGTCACCAGCATTACTGAGGTGGGATAATCCACCGCTGAAAAACTTTTTGGTGTTCGGTCGAAGCAGGAAACGAACCCACGACCTTTTGTATGCAAAGCGGGCATGCTAACCATTGCACCACGGTGGCTTTGGTAACCATTTTGCTAATATTTCTTTTTATTATTAACGGTATAGCCCCGCCTTTATTATGGACCAATTTTCTTATCTGAAAATTTTCTTTAAAAACCAAAAGATGTTTTTTATTGGGAAAACCTTTAAAAAACAAATTATATAATACTTTTAGTTAATGTGGTATCACAAAAGGTTAATTGAGACTAACACAATAGGTGGTGCATCAGCTTCGGACCAGGCGAATTTAGTTTCATACGGAATATAAATTTTATTGTCTATCATCGCGTTGTTACAGTTTTAGTTATTTATCGCATTTCTGCCATTCATAAGCTCTTCAGATATATTTTCATATCTGTTATTTCTGTTAAGCTTAATTAACATATTCTAAAAATTCACAAAAATTGAAAATGTATTTAAAGTATTAGAAAAACCGCCATCCCCCTATTAGAGGTTATCACGTATTAACACCAAAATGCTCATTATTGCAATTTAATTAAATAACATTGTATGTGCTTAAGTGTATGCATCAATATGCAACAACAAAAAAAAAAAAAAAGGAATTTAATTTATTATGTTAAATATCTACGAAATTTGTAAATGAGTTTGGGAATTCGTGTATGCGTCTGTGTGTATGTGTATTACTTGCATTCATGGTTGAATATCTGAGATAATGAGAACGTACGTGTGGTGGTATGCGTTTGACCAGCAACATTTATTAATTTAAGTCAAATGGGCAAAAGTTAATTTAATAAATTATATATTATCATACAATTTCCATGTAAATAAATACGCCATTACATATTCACATCAGCGTATGTTCCATACGTGCACATGTGCGTCCCGTTGGATATTAAGTGGGGTAATCCACATCAATGCAACGCCAATGCATTTCATATTGATGAGAGAGGTTTGGTTGAAAAGTATGATGAGAGGGTTGCTTTTATAGTAACTTTACTTTTTTTATCAATTTTTAAATCTCAATGCAAAAGAATTGCATTGCATATAATGGATGACGATTTTTCATTGAAATTTTAAAAGTCCTCTTATCGACCCTTTTTCATTGCACTTGCATGTTATGCAAGTCCATTAAACGACCATCGCTTCAATATAAAATCCAATCACATATGTCTGTAGAAATGTGAGATATATATTACAGCTATGTGTAATTTCTATAGCAGTGTGAAAATAAAACTAACAACAAAAAGTAGAAAGAAAGGATATGGATTCATTTTTTCACAATAAAAAAAAAACAATGTATATACGGCCGTAAGTTCGACCAGGCCGAAGCTTATGTACCCTCCACCATGGATTACGTAGAAACTTCTTCTAAACACTGCCATCCACAATCGAATTACTTAAGTTGTGGTAACGCTTGCTGATGGAAAGGTATCTTAAAACCTCCTAACACCGTCTTCTAAATTGTATGTAAGTCCATACGTGGCATATATTAAATCAACAAAGATCGATCAAATACGTATATTATTCAGTTTGACAAAATGTTCTATAGACATAAAGTTTTGACAAAATTTTCTATAGAAATAAAATTTTAACAAAATTTTCTATAGAAATAAAATTTTAACAAAATTTTGTATAGAAATAAAATTTTGACAAAATTTTCTATAGAAATAAAATTTTGACAAAATTTTCTATAGAAATAAAATTTTGACAAAATTTTCTATAGAAATAAAATGTCGACAAAATTTTCTATTTTGACAAAATTTTCTATAGAAATAATTTGATGTTGTGTCACTATTTCCCAGTATACCAGTAAACCTAGCCATTGCAACAATTGAGAAGAAATGGGACTTAATCAAAAATTATACCAAAATATCAAAGACAGTAGGTACTTTAAATATGAAGATAAGCCTTATGAACAATTAAAAGGAATGCCAATGGGATCTCCAGCATCTCCAATAATTGCTGACATCATCATGGAAGAACTATTAGACAATTCCTTAAGCAACATACCGAAACCTCGAATTATTACAAAATATGTTGACGACATATTTGCCATAATAAAGAAAATAGACGTAGAAAGGACTCTTCACGCATTAAACTCATTCCACAGCCAAATCCAATTTACAATGGAATTAGAAAAAGACAACAAGTTGTCATATTTGGACTGCAACCATGATTATGAACCGAATAAAATTTTAACAAAATTTTCTATAGAAATAAAATTTTGACAAAAATTTCTATAGAAATAAAATTTTGACAAAATTTTCTATAGAAATAAAATTTTGGTAGATTATTTTTGGCTTGAGTGCCAACCATGATTATGAACCGATATGGACCAATTTTTGTGTGATTGGAGAGCGGCTATATACAAATATAGACCGATATGGACCAATTTTGGTATGGTTGTTAGCGGCCATATACTAACACCACGTTCCAAATTTGAACCGGATCGGATGAATTTTGCTCCTCCAAGAGGCTCCGGAGGTCAAATCTGGAGAACGGTTTATATGGGGTCTATATATAATTATGGACCGATATGGACCAATTCTGGCACGGTTGTTAAAGATCACATACTAACAACATGTTCCAAATTACAATCGGATTGGATGAATTTTGCTTCTCTTAGAGGCGCCGCAAGCCAAATCTGGGGATCGGTTTATATGGGGGATATATAATTGTGAACCGATGTGAACCAATTTTTACATGGATGTTAGAGACCATATAGTAACACCACGTTCCACATTTGAACCGGATCGAATGAATTTTGCTCCTCCAAGATGCTCCGGAGGTCAAATCTGGAGTACGGTTTATACGGGGGCTATATATAATTATGGACCGATGTGGACCAATTCTGGCACGGTTGTTAAAAATCATATACTAACACCACGTTCCAAATTACAAACGGATTGGATGAAATTTGCTTCTCTTAGAGACTCCGCAAGCCAAATCTGGGGATCGGTTTATATGGGGACTATATATAATTATGAACCGATGTGGACCAATTTATGCATGGTTGTTAGAAAGCATATACTAACATAATGTACCAAATTTCAGGCGGATCGGATGAAAGCAAGCCAAATCTGGGGGCCCGTTTATATGGGGGCTATACGTAAAAGTGGACCGATATGTCCCATTTGCAATACCACCTGACCTACATCAATAACAACTACTTGTGCCAAGTTTCAAGTCGATAGCTTGTTTTTTTCGGCAGTTAGCGTGATTTCAACAGACGGACGGACGGAAATGCTTAGATCGACTCAGAATTTCACCACGACCCAGAATATATTTACTTAGAGCAATATTTCGATGTGTTACAAACGGAATGACAAAGTTAATATACCCCCATCCTATGGCGAAGGGTATAATTAACTATTTTGAAAATGGCCAATTTGCAAAAAAAAATTGACAAGACTATGTCCATCTGAACATAATTTCATTTTTTTTCTCCAAAGTTGAATCTCTTCAAAATTTGTGACAGGAGGAGGTGAAACTATTATTTTTTCCACAAAAATTTTTGAATGTATAGTTCGTTTGCATGAAACTGGTAGACTCATACCAATTTGAGCACAATCTCATCTATTTCTGTACAAGTTTACTTTTCCAAATCTGTGGCGTGAACTTGTGAAAAAGGTTAATTTTTATACTCTAAGACACACTGTGGATATGTTTACAACATCGTGAAGGAGACGAGATAGACACTTGGTGTCATTGGCAATAATGTTCATGGACGGCCCTTGAGTCGATCTGCCCATGTTCGTCCGTCTGTGAACATATTTTTCTTATCAAAGTCTAGAACTAGAGATTTTGTAAAAGTTTTAAAAAATGTTTTCTAAATATGCTCAGATTAAATAAATGTTTATGGGAACATAAACTTCTACATAGTACCCATCAAATTTGAAGGATTTGAGATGGTATTGAAAGTTGGATTTCCTTTGTTTTTTTAGAATTGTAACAAAATTTAAAATTTCCAAAAAGATAAAAAAAGAAAAAAATTAAAAGATTATATATTTGCCAAATAAATGGCTTGATCTTTTAAATAATATGAAATTTAGTTTAAGAATAAAAAAAAAATAATTAAGAAACGTTTTGCCAATTTGCAAAAAATACATATGCTCGTGACCGTATGTTCACAGTCTTTCCAAATGAGTGGCTTTAGCCTTCGCCGAAGTATGATAAATTTTTCGGGAATTTTCGCAAAAATTAATTTTTATTTCCATAGAAGTTCAATTGGAATACCAATGAATTTCAAATAAAATTCAAATAAATTTCAAACGAAATTCTAATAAAAGTCAAAAGGAAAATTTAAAATGAACTACTAAGAATTTCATATAAAAAATGTATGAATTTCAAATTAAATACTAATGAATCAAAATGAGATTCTCATAAATCCTAAAAGAGATTCTAATGAGTTTTTAACGAAATTCTAATGAAATTTATGTACAGGCAAATAATATTAAAGTTATGTTATTAAATATTTAATTAAAAAACTTAAAATTATTATTATTATTATTATTATTATTGTTACAAATGTTGCAAATAGTACTAAAATATAGCAGGTAAACAAAAAATGTTACTTCATGGCCTTGCTAGGTTAATCTAGCGAAACTCCCTATACATTATTCAGACATTAGAAAAGTACGAAAAATTTGACAACGTGGTATGGTACTTAAATCCAAATAATTTTTATACCCTTCGGCACTACTGTGGTACAAGGTATAATAAGTTTGTGAATTTGTATGTAACGCCAAGAAGGAAAAGTCTGAGACCCATCGTATAGTATACAGATCGTCTTAGAATTAAATTCTAAGTCGAAGTCCGTCCGGCTCAAAGACAATCGCTATTGAACAATATCTAAATTCGCTCAGATTTAGATATAGCTCCCACATATATCTTTTGTCCGATTTGCGTTTATATGGCCTCAAAAGCCAGAGTTTTTCCCTAATTTGCTTCAAATTTTGCACAAAAAGTGCGTTGGATAGTATCGTTAAGCGCGCCAAATTTAGTTAAAATCGGTTCAGATTTAGATATAGCTGCCACTTATATCTTTCATCCGATTTGCGCTTATATATCCTCAAAAGCTAGAGTTTTGCTTTGATTTTTTGCACAAGGAGATTGTGCAAGAATTGTAACTATGCGTGCCAAATTTTGTTGAAATCGGTTCAGATTTGGATATATCTCCCATATATAGCTTTCGCCCGATTTACACTCATATGACCACAGAGGCCAATTTTTAACTCCCATTTAGTGGAAATTTTGCACAGAGAGTAGAATTAGCATTGTTGCTATGCGTGCCAAATTTGGTTGAAATTGGTTCAGATTTAGATATAGCTCCCATATATATGTTTTTCTGATTTCGACAAAAATGGTAAAAATACCAACAATTTCCTTGTAAAATCGCCACTGCTTAGTCGCAAAGTTGTAAAAATGACTCTAATTTTCCTAAACTTCTAATACATATATATCGAGCGATAAATCATAAATAAAGTTTTGTAAAGTTTCCTTAAAATTGCTTCAGATTTAAATGTTTACCATATTTTTTTACTAACATTGTGTTCCACCCTAGTGCATTAGCCGACTTAAATTTTGAGTCTATAGATTTTGTAGAAGTCTATCAAATTCTTCCAGATCGAGTGATATTTAAATGTATGTATTTGGGACAAACCTTTATATATAGCACCCAACACATTTGACGGATGTGATATGGTATCGAAAATTTAGATCTACAAAGTGGCGCAGGGCCCCGCCCGACTTTAGGCTTTGCTTACTGGTTTTTAATTTAATATATACCACGTATGGACTTACTTATAATTTAGAAGACAGTGTTAGGAGGTTTTAAAATATCTTGCCATCGCCAAGCGTTACCGCAACCTAAGTAATTCGATTGTGGATGGCAGTGTTTAGAAGAAGATCCATGGTGGATGGTACATAAGCTTCGGCCTGGCTGGACTTACGGCCGTATATATTTGTTATTTTATAGCTCAATATTTGGTAGAAATTCGTTAGTTTCCATTCAAAATAAAAACCTATAACCCTGCAATGCCCATGACTGTAGCATTACTCTCATGGACTTGTGAAAAATGCACCATAGCATGATTATATTAAGTCAAATGCATTGAGTTGAGTTGTGTTGAGTTGAGTTATATATGTGGCTAGATATAGAGTAACGTGCATTTTAATGCAGTTAATGTAAATGCAGTCAAATTTTCTGGTATTTTTATAATGGCATGGTAGGGGAGGGATTATGGTGCAATCAGCTTATCTCTGCGGGATATTTTATAACATCAGAATGTTAAAATAAACCCTCTTCCATAGTCAACCCAGCACCTCAAACCAAATCCATTGGAGGCGAAGGATGCTGCGACAGTGACTCCTGCTCCTGCAAGGACCATATTAAATTGCGATAAAATTTATTGATGATGATAACATTTATTTGATCATAATTTGTGAACGATAACAAGCAACACATGTCACTGACACACGACATCATAATTAATTCAATAAATTAACAAAATAAAATTTTTCTTTCGCCAGATTAAACAGTGAAAAATAAAATGTAAATGCTAACAGAAATTACACAAACCTATGCATACGAAAAAAAAAAATGAGAAAACAATAAAAATATATTGTTGTTTTTTTTTTTTTTTTAAATGAGATATGTCAGCTTATGATAAAGGATTGATTTTGAGGGTAATGTTGTTTAATGGAACCGATTATATTTAATGGCAATATTTTTAGTATGGTTGTCACATGTGGCAATTGCATGTAATATTCTTCTGTTAAAAATTTACAATAATTTAAAGAACTGAAAGAAAAAGTTTAAAATGTGGGACACATAAAGTTACTAGTTGAAATTGTACAGATATATGAGTTCTCTCCAATGTCCTGTTACTGTAAATCATACTAAACACCATTCGAAAGAAAAACCTCTACGGAGGAGATGTCTTAGGCGTTTCTAGTAGAAGAAAATCATTCGCGAAATTCAAAACTGGCGAATTTCACCACTATTGAAGAAGTGTGGTCGCCCAAAAATTAAAATCCGCTCAGTGACAATATCTTCCTACCTTCAATTAATTGGTTGTACTCAAAAAAATCGGGGCATTGTTACCTCTTTGTAAAAAAAAAATCCACGAAATTAATAAGCTATGATCTATCAGTTTTAGGTAATTGTTGCGAAATGCGGGTAATTTTACATTCGTATGTTTAAATTTGCATTTCACCAGTAATGACATTTTTTATGCATTTCCAATAAAAGTTAAATGGAATTGGAATGAATTTCAAATAAAATTCCAATGAATTTCAAGTAACAATGAATTTTGAAAAAAACTTAATGAATTAAAACTAAATACCAATGGTTTTCAATTGATCTCTTACTAAAATTCTAATCAAATTTTAATAAATTTGAAATGAAACTTTCTAATCTAATTTTAACATAAGTCAAATTAAATACTAAAAAGATTCAAAAGTATAAATTTGTTATATAATGCAAACAAATTTCTAGTATAGTTCAAATATCTTTTATAACAATCTAACGAAAATTTAAAGAATTTCAAGTAAAAATCCAATAAAGTTCAAAGCAATTTCATAAGAATTTAAATGACATCCCAGTTCCAACAACTTTGTCAATGATTTTCAAATTAAAAACTATTAAAATTTTAAATAAAGTCCAAATGATTTTGATATGAAGTTTTAAAGAAATTCTAATCATCAGTTTTCAATTCAAAATAATGGTTTTTATACCCTCCATCATAGGATGGGGGTATATTAACTTTGTCATTCCGTTTGTAACACATCGAAATATTGCTCTAAGACCCCATAAAGTATATATATTCTGGATCGTGGTGAAATTCTGAGACGATCTAAGCATGTCCGTCCGTCTGTTGAAATCACGCTAACTTCCGAACGAAACAAGCTATCGACTTGAAACTTGGCACAAGTAGTTGTTATCGATGTAGGTCGGATGGTATTGAAAATGGGCCATATCGGTCCACTTTTACGTATAGCCCCCATATAAAGGGACCCTCAGATTTGGCTTGTGGAGCCTCTAACAGAAGCATATTTCATCCGATCCGGCTGAAATTTGGTACATGGTAGTCCACATCGGTCCGTAATTATATATATCCCCCATATAAACCGATCCCCAGATTTGGCTTGCGAAGCCTAAAAGAGAAGTAAATTTCATCCGATCCGGCTGAAATTTGGTACATGGTGTTGGTATATGGTCTCCAACATCCATGCAAAAATTGGTCCATATCGGTCCTTAATTAAATATAGCCCCCATATAAACCGATCCCCAGATATGGCTTGTGGAGCCTCTAAGAGAAGCATATTTCATCCAATCCGGCTGAAATTTGGTACATGGAGTTGGTATATGGTCTCTAACAATCATGCAAAAATTGGTCCACATCGGTCTATAATTATATATAGCCCCCATATAAACCGATCCCCAGATTTGGCTTGCGGAGCCTCAAAGAGAAGCAAATTTCATCCGATCAGGCTGAAATTTGGTACATGGTGTTGGTATATGGTCTCTAACTACCATGCAAAAATTGGTCCACATCGGTCCATAATTATATATAGCCCCCTTATAAACCGATCCCCAGATTTGGCTTGCGAAGCCTAAAAGAGAAGTAAATTTGATCCGATCCGGCTGAAATTTGGTACAAGTGTTGGTATATGGTCTCCCACAACCATGCAAAAATTGGTCCATATCGGTCCTTAATTATATATAGCCCCCATATAAACCGATCCCCAGATTTAGCTTGTGGAGCCTCTAAGAGAAGCATATTTCATCCAATCCGGCTGAAATTTGGTACATGGTATTGGTATATGGTCTCTAACAATCACGCAAAAATTGGTCCACATCGGTCTATAATTATATATAGCCCCCATATAAACCGATCCCCAGATTTGGCTTGCGGAGCCTCAAAGAGAAGCAAATTTCATCCGATCAGGCTGAAATTTGGTACATGGTATTGGTATATGGTCTCTAACAATCACGCAAAAATTGGTCCACATCGGTCTATAATTATATATAGCCCCCATATAAACCGATTCCCAGATTTGGCTTGCGGAGCCTCAAAGAGAAGCAAATTTCATCTGATCAGGCTGAAATTTGGTACATGGTGTTGGTATATGGTCTCTAACAATCATGCAAAAATTGGTCCACATCGGTTCATAATTATATATAGCCCCCATATAAACCGATCCCCAGATTTGGCTTGCGAAGTCTCCAAGAGAAGCAAATTTCATCCAATCCGGTTGTAATTTGGAACATGGTGTTAGTATATGATATTTAACAACCGTGCCAGAATTGGTCCATATCGGTGTATAATTATATATAGCCCCCATATAAAACGTTCTCCAGATGTGACCTCCGGAGCCTCTTGGAGGAGCAAAATTCATTCGATCCGGTTCAAATTAGGAACGTGGTGTAAGTATATGGTCACTAACAACCATACCAAAATAGGTCCAATCACACACAAAATGGTCCATATCGGTTCATAATCATGGTTGCCACTAGAGCCAAAAATAATCTACCAAAATTTTATTTCTATAGAAAATTTTGTCAAAATTTTATTTCTAGAGAAAATTTTGTTAAAATTTTATTCGGTTCATAATAAAATTTTCATCATTGTCTAAATTTTATTTCTATTGAAAATTTTGTCAAAACTTTATTTCTATAGACAATTTTTTTCAAATTTTATTCGGTTCATAATCATGGTTGCTACTCAAGCCAAAAATAATCTACCAAGATTTTATTTCTATAGAAAATTTTGTCAAAAGTTTATTTCTATAGAAAATTTTGTGAAAATTTTATTTCTATAGACAATTTTATTAAAATTTTATTTCTGTAGAAATTTTTGTCAAAATTTTATGTCTACTTTGTCAAACTGAATTATATACGTATTGGATCGATCTTTTTTGATTTAATATATACCACGTATGGACTTACATACAATTTAGAAGATGGTGTTAGGAGGTTTTAAGATACCTTGCCATCGGCAAGCGTTACCGCAACTTAAGTAATTCGATTGTGGATGGCAGTGTTTAGAAGAAGTTTCTACGCAATCCATGATGGAGGGTACATAAGTTTCGGCCTGGCCGAACTTACGGCCGTATATACTTGTTTTATACTCTAAACCACATAGTGGTCAGGGTATAATAAGTTTGATCTGCCAAAAAATGTGTCTACCAGAAATATCGATAAAATATTTACCGCATAAAATATATACCGACCGACTCAGAATCACCTCCTTAGTCGATCTAGCGCTTGGTGTCCGACTGTCCATGTATTTGTTGTTCACAGGATTCCGGTCGCAATTATTAACCGATTTTGATGAAATTTGGTACAGGGAGTTTTTTAGGGACAAGGACAAACGCTATTGAATTTGGAAGAAATCGGATCAAATTTAGATATAGCTCCCATATATATGTGTCGCCCGATTTCGACAAATGAGGTCACGTTGCACTTTTTTACTAACAGATCGGCGTCAAATTTAGCACAAAATAATCTTCTCCATCACCCTTTAAGTCTGTAAAATTTCATTGAAATCGGTTAGCTTCCGTATATACACCCTCACAAAAAATCGCTTCTGTAACATATACTCCCAAACATATTTTGCTTCAAGCATATACATTTTTGGGTATTGCCCAAACATTTATATGTTTGATCTCTACCAATATATAATATGTTTGAAAACATATTGGTCTAAACAATATATGTTTGGGTAGTCTAAGTTCCAAACATTTTGTATTTTTGCATCCAAATTCAATAATGTTGTCTTCCAAAAAACAATATGTTATTATGTGACCATATAATATGTTTGGAAGCATTTTGCACCCAAAAATATTATATGCTTAAAGAAATTCTCCCAAACAATATTGTGCTCAAAATTTTATTTATTTATTTATATATTTACAATCATAATGAATTATGAAAATAAACAGGTAATATAGGTGCTAACAACATTGGTGTTCGACCTGAATGCTCAAAATTTTGTTTCTGCCCAATTGTATATTCCCCGACATCTTTCTCACTTCCACGAGATTTTTTAGTTCTTGGCACCTTTTTCTGTAATACAAACATTGTAGAAGAAATTATTCAATTTTATGATTTTTTATTTTAATTTTACCTTTTGCCGGACTGGGATTCGAACAGCGGACCACACAGTTTGTAAGGATCAAAGAAGTAGCTGATCAATTGCCCAAGGAAAAATAAAATGTTAATTTTGTAATAACAAGCAACAACCACCAACTTAATTCAATATCGCTCCCTGTTAAATAGCGCTCCAAGCTACTAAACACATATATGTTTATAGGCTATTTCTAAATTAATATATGTTTGCATCCAAGCATATTATATTTACAAATATTTTATGTCCCAAACATAATATGTTCTAACATATTAACATATATGTCCCAAACATGTTATGCTAGTTTATGAACATTATATGCTTGCACTCAAAAATATTGTGTTTAAAAATTTGTGTTCCAAACATATAATGTTTATAGCCAAACATATGAAAAAGTCTTTTTCATCCGTGTATGTATCACCCGATTTTGCCAAATTAGGTCATAAAACCCTTATATATCAACCGATCTTACTCAAAGTTGGCTAAATGTAATCTTCTATAGCATTAATTATATGTGCAAAAAATCATCGAAATCGATTCAGATTTAGCTATAGCTCCCATATATATGTACCGCCCGATTTTTATAAATTTGGCTATAAAACCCTTATTTATCAACCGATGGTACTCAAAGCTGGCCAAATGTAATCTTCTATAGCACTAACTGTATGTGCAAAATTTCATCGATATCGGTTTAGATTGAGATATAGCTCCCATATATATATAGCCCGATTTTCCCAAATTTGGCCGATCTTACTCAAAGTTGGCTAGATCAAGTCCTCTATAGTACTAACGGTATATGCAAAATTTTATCGAAATCGGTTCAGATGTAGATATAGCTCCCATATATGTATCACCCGATTTTGAAAAATTTGCCCCTAATAACCTTATGTTTCACCATAGAGGCCTCATTTCTTAACTGATCTTACTCAAATTTTGCACAAGGTAACCTTTTGCGGTATTAATACAACCTGCAAAATATTATGCAAATTGGTTCAGATTTACATATAGCTTCCATATATATATGCATCGCTCGATTTTCCCAAATTTGATAATACTTTTATTTATTAACCAATGTTACTCAAATTTCAAATTTTGATATACTAGCCGATCATATTTATACGTACTTGTAGCTCTTACATAAGAATATTGCTCGATTTTTACAAATTTGGATTTATTACCCACACTAATTGAGCGATTTTCTCTTTTTTAGTACGAGTAATGGGCTCAATATTAGTGGCATACTAACTCCGTAGGTGCAATATCAACTACAGCCAGTGTTGCTAGAAGTAGGGGAATACCCTATATGTAGGTTTTTTCTAATATTCAGCGCCTTATAGGGACATAGGGCCACAATGTAGGGACATTTTCACTCAACACAATTTGTAATAATTTGTACATTTCGGTGGCTCTAGAGGAGGAAATTCGAAGCCGGCAAGGCTTGACTTTATCAATGTGTGGTAACAAAAGTTACCAATCGTGCCAAAAAAAAAAAACAATCTAGCACAATTTGAAGATTACCACAAATTACCACAAATCTACCAAACAATTATATCTATAGAAATTTTTGTCAAAACTTTATTTCTGTAGAAATTTTTGTCAAAATTTTCTTTCTATTGAAAATTTTGTCAAAATTTTTATTTCTATAGAAATGTTTTTCAAAATATAGAACCATTTTTGTTTTGTAAAATTTGTTTAAATTTAACGTAAAATATTATAGGGAAAATTGTTTGGGAATGTAGCCACCGTGGTGCAATGGTTAGTATGCCCGCCTTGCATACACAAGGTCGTGGGTTCGATTCCTGCTTCGACCGAACACCAAAACTTTTTTCAGCGGTGGATTATCCCACCTCAGTAATGTTGGTGACATTTCTGAGGGTTTCAAAGCTTCTTTAAGTGGTTTCACTGCAATGTGGAATGCCGTTCGGACTCGGCTATAAAAAGGAGGTCCCTTGTCATTGAGCTTGACATGGAATCGGGCAGCACTCAGTGATAAGAGAGAAGTTCACCAATGTGGTATCACAATGGACTGAATAGTCTAAGTGAGCCTGATACATCGGGCTGCCACCTAACCTAACCTAACCTTGGGAATGTATGGGAAAATGGGGAACTTTTTTTATCCTTGTATGGTAAACCGAACATTTTCCCTGGCAACACTGACTATGTGCTATAGTCAAATTGAGGCAAAGCACCCATAAACATGTACTCTTAATTCTCTTAAATATGCAACTGCGGTTTATCTCCCAGACTTATATCAATGTTATCCCACAAATGCTTATGATTACTAATTCAGTAAGGGTAGTTTAGGGTATGATATAGTCGGCCTCGCCCGACTTTCAACTTTACTTACTTGTTATATAATGCAAACGGAATTATAACATAATTCGAATGAATTTTAACACAATATAATGCAATTGTAATGAATTTTAAGTAAAATTCTAGTCAAAATCTAATGAGCAAAATGAATTTAAATGATATTCCCGTTAAATTGCCAAATTTCTTTGATATTTGAAATTTTAAATAAAATTCAAACTATTTATTTTATTTTATTTATTTATATTGCAATTGTATTGAATTTTAAGTAACATTCTAGTCAAAATCTAATGAAGCAAAATGAGTTTAAATTATATTTCAGTTAAATAGCAACATTTCTATGATTTTTAAAATTTTAAATAAAATTCAAATCATTTATTTTAATTTATTTTATTTATTTATTGGGTTCATTCCCAATACAGCAACACTAATATCTTATTAACGTAGTACTAGGATAATGTGTGGTATATGTACTCATAGCTAGTACATTTTCATATGAAATCTTAACGAAATTCTGATCATAATGTTTTCAGTTCAAAAGAATAAATTTTTGAAACTGAATTCTAATATAATTCAAATGAATTTCAACGCCAATTAATCCAACACTAATGATTTTCTGGTGAAATTCTAATAAAAATCCAATAAATTTTAAGGCAAAATCAATCAGAATTAAATTATTTTCCAGTTAAAATCCAAGGTTTTTATAAGGAATTGTTAACGATATTAAAATGAAACACTAACGAAATTTTAAACAAATTTCAAATGAAATCTTAAAGTATTTCTGAACATTAATTTTCAATTCAAAAGAATAAGTGTGTTATATAAGTGTGTTCTTTCAAAAATATTCTGATAGGTGCAAAAGATGGATAAGATATCGCAAGCGCAAATTTTTTAGATTTTAGATCCTTTTTTAAGAAATTCAAATGAAATTTTTGTTTAAACTCCAATGAAGTCATGCTAGTTCAAGACTTTGAAAGAAACTCATTTAAAAAAATAAAACAATAAATTTCTGATAGGAAATGCATAAAATCCACTGATTTTAAAATTAAATTTAATGTATTTGCATTTTAATTTCAAATAAAATTTAAGAGAGTCCAAAACAAATTATAATGAATTTTCAAAGAATCTCAATTAGAATTCCAATGAAATTTAAATCAATGTCAATGATTTTGAAACGAAATCTTAACCCTTGAAAGCTTATCCTACTGAAAGTCACGGATAAGCTAAACATACGTCTGTGAGACGTATCATAGTTTGTCATCACGTGGACAAAATTTGTGAATTTTTGTTTTAAATTTTTGTACTGACACCGATTCTATATACAAATCCTTATCATCCCTGCAAAAATATTTGGAAGTACTTCTAAAAGTACAACTTTATAAGCACTTCCAAAAATGTCCTCCCAAAGAAGTTCTCTAGTTTAACTACTGAGGACGTTCTTTTAATCCAATTTTTTATAAATCGACTTTTTTATATTTTTAATGGGTAATTTTAATTTTTTTTGTTTCAAATAAGTTAAAAACAGAGTAAGAATTAATAAAATGGTACAAATTATTAAAATTTTGTCGAAAAAATGCAATATCCATTCCAGAAAAATTGCGATTTTTTTTTAATTTTTGAAATCAAACGTTTAAGACAACCGTTACAATGCATAAAAAATCATATAACACGAAATAAATTATATATTTAGCAAAATATCACAAGAGTTTTTAATTCGAATACAAAACACTGAATTCAGGTCACATTTTAAGAAGTGATGCAAATTAAGTGCAACAGCTGTCGAAATGGTGGACATCGGTCCTATGACAAGCCCATCGCTTCTGCGCCAATTTTGCATCACTTCCGGATCCAAAAAGAACATTTTCACTGCTTTTTTGACTACGCATTTTTTTGGTGGGATATAAACATGTTTTTGGATAAACTTTTATTTATTGTGTAACAAAAAAAAAATCGGTACTCATTTGAGGGAGAGCGAAAAACTAAAAAACGCATACGTCTCTCAGACGTAGATAAGCTGTTTAGGGTTAATGATTTTAAAAATGATCTTCAAATGAAACTTTAATGAAATTGTATAGAAAAGAATAATTTAAAAACTAAATAAATGCTATATTTTATATAAAATTCTAATAAAATCTTCTATATATATATAAAATTCAATCTATGTTTGTTTATTTGTTTGTTTGTTTTTTTGTTTGTTTGTTTGTATGTACCGAGTTGGCTCCGAAACGGCTGAACCGATTTACTTGAAACTTTCAGAGATCGTAGGGGGCGTTCATGTGGTGAAAATAGGGTACCTCATTTTTTGACACCTGGTCGCGGAGGGGGACCTCCCCTTTGTCGGACTTTTTGAAAATTGGACCAAAGTTGACCGATTTGGTTGCAATTTTCGTTGAAGATTGGGGTTGGCATCTATACAAAGATCCGTTACTTTTTATTTCGATATTTGGCGGCGGAGGGGGGCCTCTCCTTTGTTCGACTTTTTTTTAAAGTACAGTGAAAAAACTAAAATTCTGTAAATTATCTGAGATTTACAGAGAACATGTGGTGAGGTTATGGAATTAATATGGGGTACCCGATGATTTCATATGTGGATGGGGAGGGGGACCTCCCCCTCTCCCTAACTTTTTGAAACTTGGAACAAAATTATGCGATTTGCTTGAAATTTTCATTGAATGTTGGGGTTGGCATGTAGACAAAAATCCGCTACATTATTTTTCGATATTTGGTCGGGGAGGGGGACCACCCCTTTGCCCAAATTTTTTTTTTTTTTTTTTGAAAGTTCAAACAAAACTAAACTCCCCCGACTGAAATTTTACAGAAAAAATGGGTTACGAAATTTATATCAGGTTCCTGATTTTTTAATAAAAATAAAAGGGCATAGGGAGACATCCGCTTCTCTAAAGTACATACAGAGAAACAATTAAACTTTACCGAGTTACTTGAAATTTACAGAGGACTGGGGAGAGATCGTAACCTCCGTCAACCGTAATAGTTGATACCTGATTTTGTGATATTTGGACGGAAGAGAGGCCGCCCCTTTAGGCTTATAATTAGCTTGACATTTTCTGGGACGTTTACAAAAGAAACGCTTTTCAACATTTGGTCGGGGAGGAGGTCCTCCTCTAAAACTACAAAAAAAATTAAGTTTTCTTGAAATTTACAAAAGCAGTGGGGGAAGGTTATGAACGAAGAGGCAACCTTCCTTGCCCCACACTTGAAGGAAAGTTTCAAGAATTTTCAGGGAAGGTTAGGGGTGTCGATATTGTATCGGGGAAAGTGACGTCCCTTTAAAACAATAGAGCAAAATTTAAACATCTCCGATCTACTTGAAATTTACAGGGACGTGGCAGGAGGTGATTAAATTTATACATAATTTTTAAATTAGTATATTATTTTTCGATATCTGGTTGGAGAAGGGGAAAATTGAAATAAACTTTATCGATTTACTTCGATAGAATTTATAGGGACCATTGAGTAGTTGCGAAATTAATATAGGGTACGTGTCCGTTTTTTATACCCACCACCATAGAATGGTGACGGGGGTATAATAAGTTTGTCATTCCGTTTGTAACGCATCGAAATATCGATTTCCGACTATATAAAGTATATATATTCTTGATCAGGGAGAAATTCTAAGACGATATAACGATGTCCGTCTGTCCGTCTGTCTGTCTGTCTGTCTGTCTGTCTGTCTGTTGTAATCACGCTACAGTCTTCAATAATGAAGCAATCGTGCTGAAATTTAGCACAAACTCGTCTTTTGTCTGCAGGCAGGTCAAGTTCGAAGATGGGCTATATCGGTCCAGGTTTTGATATAGTCCCCATATAAACCAACCTCCCGATTTGGGGTCTTTGGCTTATAGAAATCGTAGTTTTTATCCAATTTGCATGCAATTTGAAATCTAGAGGTATTTTATGCCCGTAAAGAGGTGTGCCAAAAATGGTGAGTATCGGTCCATGTTTTGGTATAGCCCCCATATAGACCGATCTCCCGATTTTACTTCTTGGGCTTATAGAAACCGCAGTTTTTATTCAATTTACCTGAAATTGGAAATCAAGAGGTGTTGTAGGACTACAAATACGTGTGCCAAAAATTGTGAGTATTGGTCCATGTTTTGGTATGGTCCCCATATAAAACGACCTCCCGATTTGGGGTCTTGGGCTTATAGAAACCGTAGTTTTTATCAAATTTGTCTGAAATTGGAAACCTAGAGGTATTTTAGGGCCATAAAGAGGTGTGCCGAAAATGGTGAGTATCGGTCCATATTTTGGTATAGCCCCCATATAGACCGATTTCCCGATTTTACTTCTTGGGCTTCTAGAATCCGAAGTTTTTATTAAATTTACCTGAAATTGGAAATCTAGAGGTATTGTAGGACCACAAATACGTGTGCCGAAAACTGTGAGTATCGGTCCATATTTTGGTATAGTCCCCATATAGACCGATCTCCCGATTTTACTTCTTGGGCTTATAGAACCCGCAGTTTTTATTCAATTTACCTGAAATTGTAAATCTAGAATTATTATAGGACCACAAATACGTGTGCCAAAAATTGTGTGTATCGGTCCATATTTTGGTATAGCCCCCATATAGACCGATCTCCCGATTTTATTTCTTGGGCTTATAGAAACCGCAGTATTTATACAATTTACCTGAAATTGGGAATCTAGAGGTATTGTAGAACCACAAATACGTGTGCCAAAAATTGTGAGTATCGGTCCATGTTTTGGTATGGTCCCCATATAAAACGACCTCCCGATTTGGGTCTTGGGTTTATAGAAACCGTAGTTTTTATCCAATTTGTCTGAAATTGGAAATCTAGAGGTATTTTAGGACCATAAAGAGGTGTTCCCGATTTTACTTCTTGGGCTTCTAGAAACCGTAGTTTTTATCTGATTTGCCTGAAATTGTAAATATTCTGGTATTTTAGGCTCACAAAAACGTGCATCGGATTAAGTTTTTATCGGTCCATTTGGTAATGCCTCCATATAGACCGACTTCACTTCTTGATGGTGTAGAAGGCGCACTGATCATGAAAATTGCTTGAAACTCAATGTAAAATTTCCAAATTTTACTTCTACAGATTTAAGATTTCAAATCAAGACGTTATTTTATCATTTTCTGGCACACTTACAAGAGATGTTAATGATTCCTCTAAAACTCAAACAAAAATGGTTCTTATAAATCCAGAATCTGATATAGTCCTCATAGTTGAAATCTTTAAATTTATCTTCGGGAAGTGTCCTCAAGTCCTCAAGCCCTCCTGAAATTTCAAAGGAAATCCTAATATTTGGTTCATGGTGGTGGGTATTTAAGATTCGGCGCGGCCGAACTTAGTGCTGTATATACTTGTTTTTTCTTAAATTGAAAGTAGAGGGTTGTCCGTAAATGGGAACTCGGTACATAATTTTATGATTTTTGTACAGGCCTCTGCCAAACTTCTTTTTAGTCTTCATTTTAGTAAAGAGAGGGTTCCCTTTTGTCCGTTTTTTCCTTAAGTTGAAAGTAGAGGGTTGTCCGTAAATGGGAACTCGGTACATAATTTTATGATTTTTGTACAGGCTTCTGCCAGACTTCTTTTTAGTAAAGAACTTAAATTTACATGAAATTGGCAGCCAACGTAGAGGGTGCATCATTTTCCAACATTTTAGCAAATGTTAATGTGGTAAATTGTTTTACTACTTTTGCTTTTTCCGATTTATTGGATGGGAAACAGTAATTCTATGTATGTTATTATAATATAGTGCTTAATTTTCAGATATGTTGAGGAGAAGGATACCTTTCTTTGACAAACCCCACTTAAAATTCACAAGAAATATAGAAAATTGTCCAACTACTTGAATACAGAACATTATTAAAAAAGTTTGGAGGAAAGGGTACACCCTCTCCCGCCGTATTTGTACCTATAAACGAAAAATCAAGTAGTCCGATTTGTTTAAAAGAATTGAAATCTTTTCGAATTTGTTTTCAGCACGAAGGATATAGTTGACTAAGTTAATGCAAAATGTTCCTCCAAATACGCTTCGGAAGTCGCAACGAAGCGGGCCGGGTTACGCTAGTTCAAATTAAATTTCAATAATTTCGAAATTCTAATAATTTTCAAATGAAATTCTAATAATATTTGTTTCCATTTAATTTTTTTATAGTTTTGGCTTACATACAATGGGAAAACTATTATATCAAAATTATTTGATGCCGGTTTTTTGTGATAACAAAAGTGTAATATCGTTTTTAAAAATTTTCATGTGTCTCTCACATACGTTTTTTGTGTCATGAATAAAAAACTATAGTTTTTTTATCTATGACATGTTGAATATATCTATGCTTGTTTTAACAGGTAATTTGCCAATGTCCTTTTTCCTTTCATATATTAATATATATACATGTCGTTTTTTTGGGCATATAAATATCGCTATCGTGGGAACTATAGTTGATTGTTTGCCTGTACGATACTCGTATGTGGGTGTCTTTTATGAGAGCCTTTCATGGAAACAATTTGCAAACAATAAACTTTTGCCAAATAGCCGCCAGATAACAAAACATCTAAAAATTTTTAACAAACTCTAAAAATAAACGATTTTAAGCAAAATTTCAAATATGCAAATTCGTTTGTTTCATGTCCTATGTACATGTTTAAGGGTTTGATCACTTTAATTTTATTCAACCATGAACATGTATTCATACTAAAACAAAGCCATAGATATGAATATATTTAAAAGTACAAAAGGATTTTAAACCCCGTTAAAAATGCTTAGACTGGTTTATCGTTTTTTTTTTTGTATCCCTATTTGTGTCATCTGGTATTATATTTCTTTTCTGTGATGATATTTGTGAAATTTCGAACAAAACAAAAGAATTTCCAAGAAATATTAATTCGTTTTGTCAAGTGTATTAGAAAAACGGTAATCTTCCATGGCTACGGATAAAGGTATTTTGTCAAGGCTTTTGTAAAATATTTTAATACTACTCGTGTTAATTTTTATACCCTAAACCACATAGTGGTCAGGGTATAATAAATTTGATCGGCCAAAAAATGTGCCTACCAGAAATACTGATTTTAGACCCCATAAAATATATACCGATCAACTCAGAATCACCTCCTGAATCGATCTAGCGACTGGTGTCCGTCCGTCCGTCTGTCCATGTATTTGTTGTTCACAGGATTCCGGTCGCAATTATTAACCGATTTTGATGCAATTTGGTACAGCGAGTTTTTTGGGCACAAGGACGATCGCTATTGAATTTGGAAGAAATCGGATCAAATTTAGATATAGCTCCCATATATATATGTATCGCCCGATTTCGACAAATGGGGTCACGTTGCGCTTTTTTTCAAACGGATCGTCACCAAATTTAGCTAAAGGTAATCTTTTCCATCGCCCTTCAAGTCTGCCAAATTTCATCCAAATTGGTTCAGATTTAGATATAGCTCTCATATATATGTATCGCCCGATTTTCCCAAATTTGGCCATAAAACCTTTATTTTCATTATTTTATTAGTCCGTGCTGTTTTTTATACCGGGTTAAATTCAGAAAATTAAAATTGCAAAAGAGTGTAAAACAAAGGCTTTTTATACATGAACTCAAAAAATATTCTTATGGAATGAACATTAAGTCCAACTCTAGAAAAGCCTTTATGGAAACGTATTAAAATTAATTAATTTTTAAGTACATCTTTTTTGGTAGATTACTGATTTTCTTGAAAAAAAGTACATATATAGCCGTTTTGCTAGGTTTCCGATTTTCCTGAAAAAAAAAAAAATTATATAGTGCATGTTTTTACCTGTTGCTTACTCGCTTACAGCTAAGGGGAAGGCGTTTAAACTATTCAAATAAGAATTTCCATACTATACACATAGTTTTGCCAATTAATTTTAACACAGATTCCAATTTCAAAATCAATTTATTGAACAGTTTTTATTAAGGTTAATGCTGCTAGTGTAGCTTTCATGAATATGGAACCAGACGTTAGGTGTTGCCAATTTATGGTGTTATTACAATAAAAAAAAAAATTGTCTTTATACTAAATATTTCTTGACCTTAAAATACAAATGTATTTTTTGCTTAGCATACAAGACGCATTTCTCTGATATAAAGTTTTTTTCCTTGGCCAAAAGTCAATAATGAAATCGTCCTTGTCTTTAATAATTCTGAAAAATTCTTCAAAATTAATAAAATTGTCTTTAAATTTGTTGTCTCTTTGCATCTTGACAATATAACAAACTAGTACATAGGGCCGTAAGTTCGGCCAGGCCGAATCTTATGTACCCTCCACCATGGATTTCGTAGAAACTTCCATGAAAGACTGTCATCCACAATCGATTTACTTGGGTTGTGGTAATACTTACCGATGGTAAGGTATCTTAAAACTTCTTAACATAGTCTTCTAAATTGTAAGTTAGTCCATACGTGGTATATATTGAGCGAAAAAGGTATATATAGGTAAGTCTACAAATAATTAAGAACCGATATGGACTTTTACGCGGTAATTAGAGAGATAGAATTGTAATATGAGTGTCGATTTACATGGGGGCTATATACAATTATGAACTGATATGGACCAATTTTTGTGTGATTGGGGATCGGCTTAGCTGAAGGCTATATATAACAATATACCGATATGGACCTTTGGTTGTTAACGGCCATATACTAGCACAATGTACCAAATTTCAACTGACTCGGATGAAATTATCTCCTCCAAGAGGAGGAGATAATTTCATCCATATAGGTTAGGTTAGGTTAGGTTAGGTTATGTGGCAGCCCGATGTATAAGGCTCACTTAGACTATTCAGTCCATTGTGATACCACAGTGGTGAACTTCTCTCTTATCACTGAGTGCTGCCCGATTCCATGTTAAGCTCAATGACAAGGGACCACCTTTTTATAGCCGAGTCCGAACGGCGTTCCACATTCCAGTGAAACCACTTAGAGAAGCTTTGAAACCCTCAGAAATGTCACCAGCATTACTGAGGTGGGATAATCCACCGCTGAAAAACTTTTTGGTGTTCGGTCGTAGCAGGAATCGAACCCACGACCTTGTGTATGCAAGGCGGGCATGCTAACCATTGCACCACGGTGGCTCATCCATATAAACCACACCCCTCCAAATCTGGGGTGTGGTTTATATGGGGACTATATATGATTATGAACCGATATGGAATAATTTTGCCATAGGTGTTATAGACCATATACTAAAACACCACGTACCAAATTTCAAGCGGATCGGGTGAATTTTGCTTCTCCAAAAGGCTCCGGATATCAAATCTGGGGACCGGTTTATATGGGAGTTATATATAATTATGCACCGATATGGATATTTTTTTCGTGGTTATTAGATACCATTTAGCAACACCACGTAAAAATTTCAACCAGATTGGATCCAAAGATTTTGACCTTCCTTTAAGGATTTTGGTATTGATTCCGACCCAAAGATGCGGCTTCTTTAAAACAAAGACATTTTTTAGGGACCTCCCTGGCTTTAAATCTAGAATCGATAAAATTAAAATGCATATAGATCTCATTCATCGAATTTTTATTCTCTGTTTGCGATATATTAATAAAGGTATTCATTTACAAACAAATTCCAGTTTCAAAATCCAAATTATGCCAAGTACTTCAAAGTAAAAACTGTTTTCTTAATGATAAAAAAAACTTTAAACCAAAGATGCAAATCCTTAAAATAAGTCTTAGCTTATATTTAAAGCATTTTTATCTTAAATTTAAAAACTCAACATGTCAGTTGAGTTAAAGACGATTTTTTAAATTACAAATGTTTTTCTTTATTTTTATTTTTCTTTATTTTTTTATTTACTTTACTTCAAAGATGTACAACTTCAACAGAGGGATGCCAAATTTCAAGATTTGTGTCCTAAATTTAATGAAAAAAAATTTTTTTTGATGCAAGAATTATAAACTTTCTTTTAATTAAAATGTCATTATTTTAATGAATTTTGTCCTTAGCATTGCGTAAATTTCGAGTCCTAAAATTTAAGTTGCCTTATCTTCCATATTAGGTCAATATTTTTTTCAGTGTATGGACCGATATGGATAATTTTTTGTGTGGTTATTAGAGACCATTTACTTAAACCACGTTCGAAATTTCAACCGGATCAGATGAAATTTGGTTCTCGAAGGGGCTCCTCAAACCAAATCTGGGGGTCCGTTTATATGGGGGCTGTACGTAAAAGTGGTCCGATATCGCCCATTTGCAATACCAAGCGACCAACATCAATAAAAACTACTTATGCCAAGTTTCAAGCCGATAGCTTGTTTCGTTCGGAAGTTAGCGTGATTTCAACAGACGGACGGATGGTTAATCAACTCAGAATTTCACCACGACCCAGAATATATATATATATATATATATATATATATATATATATATATATATATATATATATATATATATATATATATATATATATATATATATATATATATATATATATATATATATATATATATATATATTCTGGGTCGTGGTGAAATTCTGAGTTGATTAACCATCCGTCCGTCTGTTGAAATCACGCTAACTTCCGAACGAAACAAGCTATCGGCTATATATATATATATTTTATGGGGTCTTGGAGCAATATTTCGATGTGTTACAAACGGAATGACAAAGTTAATATACCACCATCCTATGGTGGAGGGTATAAAAAATGCATATCAAACACCATGATGATATTATATTCCATTCAATATTCCTACAATCCCTAATATCCATATGTAGATGTAGATTCATCTCAATACACAATGAATGCTTAAAAAGAAACGCCTTATTCTACACCAGATTGCCATGTTGATTTGTTGTAAAGCATATTGTCTGTTACGAATCCTGTGGATGCACTCTTAGGAAGTCAATTAGCTTTAGCTTATTCGAGTGCAAAACGAAGTGTAGAACAAACTTTTTACTTTCGCCAACACAAATTCGAACAATGAGAGTTGAATTCATAGGGGAATCCCGTTGTGTATTGCAGTTCACATATGGGATAGCTCATGGGTTTTAATTGACTGAAAGATATATGCAAAAAAAAAAAATCATGGTAAGCAATCTAGAGGATTATCTTTTTATAAGACAGCTGACTAAAGATTTTTAGTCATTATGAGAAGACAAATATAGCTAAATAATATTTGCATGCCCCTTTAAAACTGTGTTAATGGCAAGTTAAATTTTCAAATTCAGACTCGACTTCAAGTAGAAATTATACTACGTTTGAAGTAAAATTCGTCTTTAAAATAAAGTGTTGAAAACATTTTCTATTTTTAAACGCTGCTTTGCTTTATTGTCAACATGAAAAAAGAAAACAAATATAAAGACAATTTAATTAATTTTGAAGAATTTTTCAGAATTATTGAAGACACGTTGTCTTTGGTCAAACAAAATTCCTATTTTTATGTCGAATCACTTAATTATTACTACAAAACGACTTTACAGAAAAGTTTATATAAGAGAAAACTTTATGTCAGAGAAATGCGACCTCTATGCTAAGCAAAAAACCCATTCGTATTGTTTTATGTATGTATTATAAACATAAATTAAAATGAATTTCCTTTTTTAGACTAGTCGTTAACATGTAATAGATTAGAGTTTTAAGCTGTCATAATTTTAATTAGCAACTCTTTTTTCTATTTGCTTTCATCTTTCTTCTTTTCTGAAACTCTGAATTTAGTCTAAGTTTCATCATCCAGCTTTCGACGGGATAGCAGAGGCCTTAAAGATATCAAAGAAATGTGTTGGTCATATCATTCATCAATATTTGGATATGCGCAAGCTCTGTGCAAAATGGGTGCCGCGCGAGCTCACATTTGACCAAAAACAACAACGTGTTGATGATTCTGAGCGGTGTTTGCAGCTGTTAACTCGTAATACACCCGAGCTTTTCCGTCGACATGTGACAATGGATGAAACATGGCTCCATTACTACACTCCTGAGTCCAATCGACAGTCGGCTGAGTGGACAGCGACCGGTGAACCGTCTCCGAAGCGTGGAAAGACTCAAAAGTCCGCTGGCAAAGTAATGGCCTCTGTTTTTTTGGGATGCGCATGGAATAATTTTTATCGATTATCTTGAGAAGGGAAAAACCATCAACTGTGACTATTATATGGTGTTATCAGAATATTTTAAGGTCGAAATCGCGGCAAAACGGCCCCATATGAAGAAGAAAAAAGTGTTGTTCCACCAAGACAACGCACCGTGCCACAAGTCATTGAGAACGATGGCAAAAATTCATTAATTGGGCTTCGAATTGCTTCCCCACCCACCGTATTCTCCAGATCTGGCCCCCAGCGACTTTTCTTGTTCTCAGACCTCAAAAGGATGCTCGCAGGGAAAAAATTTGGCTGCAATGAAGAGGTGATCGCCGAAACTGAGGCCTATTTTGAGGCAAAACCGAAGGAGTACTACCAAAATGGTATAAAAAAATTGGAAGGTCGTTATAATCGTTGTATCGCTCTTGAAGGGAACTATGTTGAATAATAAAAACGAATTTTGACAAAAAATGCATTTTTCTTTGTTAGACCGGGGACTTATCAGCCAACCTGTTAAGTTTATAGACCGTACTACAATATTCACGTATTTTAAAGACATGAAATCTTTGGCCTCACGACAATACTTTTTCAGTGTAATGTTTATCCGTTTTCAGTTATAATAAAAGTACATTTATTATATCATATATGAAATGAGAAAATAAATCTGTTACCATTGATATGAGGGATTTATTCCCTTATTTTTTCTCTCCAAAATATTTTAAATATTTCACGAAATTTTAAATAAATTGCTACGGAAAACTGTACAAATATTTCATGTCCTTAATATAAGAATTGGAATTTTGCACTTGGAATTGGAATTTTTAGCACAGAATTCGCATTTCTCTTTTTTCCTTGTCCAAATTCGATAAACTCTTCAATGAAATCGTTTTGTCCTTAGAGTTAGGTGATTCGACTTAAAAATGGGTATCTTAGTATGAAAGAACATTTTGTTTGACTAAGGTAAATATGATTTTAGTCATTCTGATTTTTTTATACCCTCCACCATAGGATGGGTCGTGGTGAAATTCTGAGTCGATCTGAGCATGTCCGTCCTTCCGTCTGTTGAAATCACGCTAACTTCCGAAAGAAACAAGCAATCGACTTGAAACTTGGCACAAGTAGTTGTTATTGATGTAGGTCAGATGGTATTGCAAATGGGCTATATCGGTCCACTTTTACGTATAGACCCCATATAAACGGACCCCCAAATTTGGCTTGCGATTGCTATAAGAGAAGCAAATTTCATCCGATCCGGCTGAAATTTGGTACATGGTGTTAGTATATGGTCTCTAACAACGGTGCAAAAATTGGTCCATATCGGTCGACTTTACGTATAGCCCTCATATAAACGGACCCCCAAATTTGGCTTGCGATTGCTCTAAGAGAAGCAAATTTCATCCGATCCGGCTGAAATTTGGTACATGGTGTTAGTATATGGTTTCTAACAACCATGCAAAAATTGGTCCATATCGGTCCATAATTACATATAGCCCCCATATAAACGGATCCCCCGATTTGGCTTGCGGAGCTACTAAGAGAACCAAATTTCATCCGATCCGGCTGAAATTTGGTACATGGTGTTAGTATATTGTCTCTAACAACCGTGAAAAAATTGGTCCACATCGGTCCATAATTATATATAGCCCCTATATAAACCGATCCCCCGATTTGGTTTGCGGAGCCTCTAAGAGAAGCAAATTTTATCCTATCCGGTACATTTGGTACATGGTGTTGGTATATGTTCTCTAATGACCATGCAAAAATTGGTCCACATCGGCAAATAATTATATATAGCCCCCACATAAAGTGATCCCCAGATTTTACCTCCGGAGCCTCTTAGAGTCATCCGATCCGATTGAATTTTGGTACATGGTGTTAGTATATTGTCTCTAACAACCATGCCAAAATTGGTTCATATCGGTCCATAAATATATAGCGCCCCTATATAAGCCGATCCCCAGATTTGACCTCCGGAGCATCTTAGAGGAGCAAAATTCATCCGAGCCGGTTGAAATTGGGTACGTGGTGTTAGTATATGGTCTCTAACGACCATGCAAGGATTGGTCCATATAGGTCAATAATTATATATAGCCCCCATATAAACCGTTTCCCAGATTTGATCTCCGGAGCCTCTTAGAGGAGCAAAATTCATCCGATCCGGTTGAAATTTGTTAGTTGTTTGTTAGTATAAGGCTGCTAATAACCATGCCAAAATTGGTCCATATCGGTCTATCGTTATATATAGGCGATCCCCAATCACACAAAAATTGGTCCTTATCGGTTCAAAATCATGGTTGCCACTCGAGCCAAAAATAATCTACCAAAGTTTTATTTTTATAGAAAACATTGTCAAAATGTTTTTCTATAGAAAATTTTATCAAAATTTTATTTCTATAGAAAATGTTGTCAAAATTTTATTTCTATAGAATATTTTGTAAAAATTTTATTTCTATAGAAAATTTTTTCAAAATTTTATTTCTATAGACAATTTTGTCAGAATTTTTTTTCTATAGAAAATTGTATCCAAATTTTATTTCTATAAAATTTTTTTCCGAATTTTACTTCTATAGAAAATGTTGTCAAAATTTTATTTTGTCAAAATTTTATTTCTATAGAAACTTTAAACTTAATTATATACGTATTTATTCGGCCTTTTTATACCCACCACCATAGGATGGGGGGTATATTAACTTTGTCATTCCGTTTGTAACACATCGAAATATTGCTCTAAGACCCCATAAAGTATATATATTCTGGGTCGTGGTGAAATTCTGAATCGATCTGAGCATGTCCGTCCGTCCGTCCGTCCGTCCGTCCGTCCGTCTGTTGAAATCACGCTAACTTCCGAACGAAACAAGCTATCGGCTTGAAACTTGGCACAAGTAGTTGTTATTGATGTAGGTCGGACGGTGTTGCAAATGGGCCATATCGGTCCACTTTTACGTATAGCCCCCATATAAACGGACCCCAAAATTTGGCTTGCGAGGCCTCTAAGAGAAGCAAATTTCATCCAATCCGGCTGAAATTTGGTACATGGTGTTAGTATATGGTCTCTAACAACCATGCAAAAATTGGTCCACATCGGTCCATAATTATATATAGCCCCCATATAAACCGATCCCCCGATTTGGCTTGCGAGGCCTCTAAGAGAAGCAAATTTCATCCGATCCGGCTGAAATTTGGTACATGGTATAAGTATATGGTCTCTAACAACCATACAAAAATTGGTCCACATCGGTCCATAATTATATATAGCCCCCATATAAACCGATCCCCCGATTTGGCTTGCGAGGCCTCTAAGAGAAGCAAATTTAATCCGATCCGGCTGAAATTTGGTACATGGTGTTAGTATATGGTCTCTAACAACCATGCAAAAATTGGTCCACATCGGTCCATAATTATATATAGCCCCCATATAAACCGATCCCCCGATTTGGCTTGCGAGGCCCCTAAGAGAAGCAAATTTCATCCGATCCGGCTGAAATTTGGTACATGGTGTTAGTATATGGTCTCTAACAACCATGCAAAAACTGGTCCACATCGGTCCATAATTATATATAGCCCCCATATAAACCGATCCCCCGATTTGGCTTGCGAGGCCCCTAAGAGAAGCAAATTTCATCCGATCCGGCTAAAATTTGGTACATGGTATCAGTATATGGTCTCTAACAACCATGCAAAAATTGGTCCACATCGGTTCATAATTATATATAGCCCCCATATAAACCGATCCCCCGATTTGGCTTGCGAGGCCTCTAAGAGAAGCAAATTTAATCCGATCCGGCTGAAATTTGGTACATGGTGTTAGTATATGGTCTCTAACAACCATGCAAAAATTGGTCCACATCGGTCCATAATTATATATAGCCCCCATATAAACCGATCCCCCGATTTGGCTTGCGAGGCCCCTAAGAGAAGCAAATTTCATCCGATCCGGCTGAAATTTGGTACATGGTGTTAGTATATGGTCTCTAACAACCATGCAAAAACTGGTCCACATCGGTCCATAATTATATATAGCCCCCATATAAACCGATCCCCCGATTTGGCTTGCGAGGCCCCTAAGAGAAGCAAATTTCATCCGATCCGGCTAAAATTTGGTACATGGTATCAGTATATGGTCTCTAACAACCATGCAAAAATTGGTCCACATCGGTTCATAATTATATATAGCCCCCATATAAACCGATCCCCCGATTTGGCTTGCGAGGCCTCTAAGAGAAGCAAATTTCATCCGATCCGGCAGAAATTTGGTACATGGTGTAAGTATATGGTCTCTAACAACCATGCAAAAATTGGTCCACATCGGTCCATAATTATATATAGCCCCCATATAAACCGATCCCCCGATTTGGCTTGCGAGGCCTCTAAGAGAAGCAAATTTCATCCGATCCGGCTGAAATTTGGTACGTGATGTTAGTATATGGTCTCTAACAACCATGCAAAAATTGGTCCACATCGGTTCATAATTATAGCCCCCATATAAACCGATCACCAGATTTGACCTCCGGAACCTCTTGGAAGACCAAAATTCATCTGATTCAGTTGAAATTTGGTACGTGGTGTTTATATATGGCCTCAAACTCCCATGCAAAAATTGGTCGATATCGGTCCATAATTATATATAGGCCCCATATAAACCGATCCCCAGAGCCCCTTGGAAGAGCAAAATTCTTCCCATTCGGTTGGAATTTGGTACGTGATGTTAGTATATGGTATCCAACAACCATGCAGGAATTGGTTCCTATCAGTCCATAATTATATATAGCTCCCATATAAACCGATCCCCAGATTTGACCTCCGGTGCCTTTTGGAGAAGCAAAATTCATCCGATCTGCTTGAAATTTGGTACGTGGTGGTAGTATATGATATTTAACAACCATGCCAAAAGTGGTCCATATTAGTCCATAATCGTAGATAGCCCCATATAAACCGATCCCGAGATTTCGTTTTGGAACCTCTTGGAGGAGCAAATTTCATCCGAGTGAGTTGAAATTTGGTACATTGTGCTAGTATATGGTCGTTAAAAACCATGCTCAACTAGGTCCATATCGGTCTATAGTTATATATGGCCCTCAGATAAATCGATCCCCAATCACACAAAAATTGGTCCATATCAAGTTCATAATTGTATATAGCCCCCATATAAGCGACCCCCATATTTCAATTCTGGCTCTCTACGTACAAAAAGTCCATATCGATTCGTAATTATTTGTAGACTTAACTATACATAACTTTTTTGTCTAATATATACCATGTATGGACTAAATCACAATTTAGAAAACGATGTTAAGAAGTTTTAAGATACCACAACCCAAGTAATTCGATTGTGGATGATAGTCTTTCGTAGAAGTTTCTACGCAATCCATGGTGGTGGGTACATAAGATTCGGCCTGGCCGAACTTGCGGCCGTATATACTTGTTTAGTTTAATATATACCACGTATGGACTATGTGGTATATATTACGGTGTTAGGAAGTTTTAAGATACCTTGCCATCGGCAAGTGTTACCGCAACCCAAGTAATTCGATTGTGGATGACAGTCTTCAGTAGAAGTTTCTACGCAATCCGTGATGGAGGGTACATAAGTTTCGGCCTGGCCGAACTTACGGCCGTATATACTTGTTTTTTTTTTTTTTTTTTCTTTTTAATTAAAGAAATCGTCTTTTGAATCTTTGGAACAGGACATGCTATGAGAAAATAAAGCCTTTCCTATTGATATTAGAGATTTTCCCATTATCATGTTCTCACTCTGATATATTTTAAATATTTCACGAAATATCCCATATGAATTCCGTCTACTGGAACGTAACATCTGTAGCCACATATGTACTACAATCGTATATACCCAGATGAATATGGAGAAAAGTTTTTCTTGACTTTTTTGGCTTATGCTATTTGTTCTCATTGTTTTCACCCTTAACACAAACACAAAGTTAATACTACCCTTAGTTTGAGAGGAAAATGCCGGAAAATACAAATAAATCTCAGGTAACATAAGAATTCCTTACAGAATACAGAATGGAAGTTGTAAGATATTTAATCCTCTATATAGTAAATTAATATGCTATTAGGAAAGTATATCAAAATGTAAAAGTCAAAATTCTTTACATATGCACACTTCTTTAGCACTTGTCCTTAATGGGTTAGTTATGTAGTTCTTATACCATACGATAGTGAGTTGTACAAACTTATTGAAACTATAGATGATACTTAACTTTCAAGACTTACTGAGCTGAATTGGTCATGTCCGGCCATCCATCAGCATATAGGAAGAAAACCGAATGTTCTAAGTTTTAAACTGTCTAAAAATCCTTTTTCATGAGGTCTGAAAAGCAGGCTTCCGTTGCTGAAGCAAAAAGAGGTTGCATAGGATCAAGGCAGGAGCATAAGCTGTCGATTTGCGTCGCCGATTTTTGACTAGTAGACACTGCCGACGATTAAGTTGACTCACTATGATTGAAACATAGCCGCCAATCGATCAATATACATTTCATTAAGGCTTATAAAGATGGGAAATTTTCCTTCCATAAAAATTTAATATTTCACTCCAACTGTCAGTATACCCACCACCATAGGATGGTGAAGGGGGTTTAATAAGTTTGTCATTCCGTTTGTAACACATTGAAATATTGATTTCCGACTATATAAAGTATATATATATTCTTGATCAGAGAGAAATTCTAAGACGATATAAGCATGTTGGAATTTTCTATTTCTTTGGAGGTGGTTACAAATTAACCTCATTTTTGCTCTACGACGCCTAGATCAGGTGATATGCGCAAAAGGATGTAGACCCCATACAAACGGGTCCTCAGGTTTGATTTGCTCTTTTATAGTTTTTCGTTTTCTTATATGAGGTGTGCTAATATCCATTACCTAGTAGGCCTTGAAACACACGGATATCGATAGTTTTCCTTAGGACGTAGCAGTTTTGCCAATCCACCTTATGGAGTGTAAAAAGTAAAAGCATTAAATTATAACACCCAGTAATATCGAAGGTTATAAAAAACAACCTTATCTCCTCCACAATACAATATGGGATTATTTACACCAAATCACAATTGTTCCCTATTAAATTTATTTAACTATGAAATTTAAAACTGTACATATTTCGTTTCATTCTTCTCATAATTGACCTCATTCAACAAATTCTCAAAAAAAGGCAAAAATAAATAAAGACAAACAAATAGAAAAATGTTATGTATCTCTATTTCTTCCTTTTTTCCGGTAAAACATCCAAAGTGCTGACAATGTAAAATGAGACAATCACAAAAAAGAGAGGGGAGAAACAACTGAAACAGATTTCACACCAAATTGTACAAAATGGTCAAATATGAAATTGATATTTACAATTTCACTTATGAAATACGTGCAAAATTACAGTAATTGTAAAGCGGATATAAGGGGGGAAAATAAAAAAAAGAAAACGAAACAAAGTGAAGTTTATGAACAAGGATATTTTTGTGTCGAATTCAAATACATACACACTCGTACACTGACACAGTGAAAAGTCGTGACACTCAATGTTAAGTGGTGGAAACACTTGTATCACAACATCGAACACTCACACATCACCCAAATGCACAGAGACAAAATGAAAGACATGCTGGGCCCAGCACATCCTTTGCAACATTGTGCGGGTTACATAATGTCAACGTTTAATTGAATTTCTTTCTAGAAACTGAAGTGAAAAGTTTCGAGCTCTTTTTTAATGAATCGAAAAATAGACATGACAAAAAAAAGCAAAAGAAGCCGTCTAGCGAAAACTTTTTCATAAATGAATTCTTTTTAGTTGTAAGACATTTTCCTATACGTGAGCCCATTAACACTTTATGTGTTTTAATGAGTTCTCATTTACAACAAAATTAGGTAGACAATTTTAACTAAATTTTGTTAGAGAAATTTTATCATTGAGGAATAAAGAAATTAGATTAAGCAGAAAATGTTAATGGTAATTCAACGTTTTTGTTTTTTTTGACGAAGCACCTCTATATCAGAAAAAAATGTCATGTTTTTTTATATCATACACCATAGGATGGGCGAGGGTGTACTAACATTGTCATTCCGTATGTCATATATCGAAATATTGGTCTCAGACTCCATAAAGTATATATTCTAGATCGTGGTGAAATTCGATGTCGACCTAGCGGTGACCGTCCGTCCGACTGATCATGTGTTGAAATCACGCTAACTTCCGAACAAACTAACATATCTACTTCAAACTTGGTGCACGTTGTTGCCATTGATGTAGGTCGGATGATATTGCAAATGGACTATATCTGACCATATAAACAGAGGCCAGAATGGGAGCCTCTTGGTAAAATAACACCCAGAAAAAAGTGACCCCTTCTTTAAGTTAAAATGAACTCATTGTGAAGAAAGTTGAACTTCGTATAGCGCCAAAGCCATTTTTATTTGTTTGAACGATGTGATTTTCGTAGAAATTAGGAATAATGTATTCCATATATTAGTTAACATTTTCCTATATTTATGTACCACTATACTACAGAATGAACAAATTTAACTAATTTGAATTCATATATGGAATGATTTTATTGAAATTTTTTCATTCATTTGGACAAATCTTACACATTTGTGGTAAAACTTTTACTTCATAATTAGAACAGCTTACCTTCGTTTTTAAATACAATTTTATTTATTTCTATAAGCAACTTTATCTTCAATAAAAGACATGTTTTATTAATATATTGAATATATTTATTAAGAATCAACAGCATCGAATCTCTTTGAAATATTAATTTATTATTCCACTATTTCCAAAATCCGTGTGATATTATCAACTGTAAAACGCACTTTTTCTTCTTCTTGTACTTTTCACTTTTAATAAGTTGCTGCCTAACGATTTTGTCCTCCTTTTACAATTTCAATACCTACAAATATAAAAAATCATAAAACATTTTTGTTGCAAAAGGTTAGCGTCACTGAATATTACCTGATAATTGAAGATTCCAAAATGAAGACAAATGAAAGGGTTGTTATTCTGCTGGTGTTTTCTTCCTTTATACACTATCACGAACATTGATAGATTTATTTTTAAAAACGAAAATTTTTCTCACTAATTTAAAATAACAAATATTTTATATATTTTATTTGTTATTTATTATATTATTTTACCATATTATTTTATAACAATCTCTCCGTATACCAAAACAACGCGATTCCTACTAGAAAAAACAACCGACGCGCAAACATATCGATTACACCCACGCGCAAACACATCGATTACGATGACAGGTATCGATTACAGGTAGACAATAGAAATTTAGGAAAATTTCCTATATTCTAACAAGTGTGTTTCCTTAAGTTTTGAAAGGATTGCATACTTCTTAGTACGAATGAACTAAAATATTTTTCTATGCCAAGTGTTGTTCGTATGTATGAAAAACTTTCTATTATAAAGGAAGTCGCAATTATCATTTTATAAGAAATTTTACTAATTTTGAGGAAACTTGGTTTTAGTTCGGTTTTTGTTTATTTTTACGAATGCTTTGTTATCGGTGAATAAAATTTTCTTTTTCAGTAGTAAATTCTTATACCCAGCGAAGAAAATAGTATGAGTAAAATTCCATGCCTTATTCTAGTTAATGAACTATTCCTAACTGCTTACAATTTAGGATTTTTTTACTGAAACGAGTAAATTTTATTATTTTTCACAAAAATTTACCTTGATGGAAGTAAAATGGATAAACTATATTGATGAAAATTTTTTCCTTTAGTTTCGAAGGCACTTTTTTCTGGGTGAAAGTTCATTTGCTATGTGATGTTAGTATATGTCCTCTAATAATCATCCAAAAATTGGTCCATATAGGTTCATAATTATCGCAGCAGAAAAGCGTCGCCACAAAATTAGTGAAAATGTTCTTTTTGGATCCGAAAGTGGTGAAAAATTAGCGCAAAATCAATGAATTTAACACGGACTTGTCATAAGACGCATGTCCGTCATTTCAATAGCCGTTGCACTGAATATGCATCACTTCTTAAGGTATAATCCGAATTCAGTGTTTTGGATGTGAATTACAAAATTCTGTGATATTTTCATAAATAAATGATTTTTAATTTTATTTTATGATTTTTAATGCATTCGAATGCTTGTATAAAACGATTGACCTCAAATATTTTTAATAATTTGCAATTTTTCAAGAAGGGATTAAGCTTTTTTTTTTTACAAAAAAACTTAAATAATTTGTACCATTTTATTGATCTTTACTATGTTTTTAATCGATTTGAAACAAAAAAAAAATTAAAATTACCCTTTAAAAATATGAAACAATTAAGGAAAGTGTAAAGTCGTGCGGGGCCGACTATATTATACTCTGCACCACTTCGTAGATCCACATTTTCGATAACATATCAAATCCGTCAAATGTATTGGGTGTTATATAAAGATTATGTTTCCATATACATATATCTAAATCTGACTCGATCTGAACTAAATTTGTTAGTCTTCCGTAGACTTAAAACTTAAATCGGCTAACGCCCTGTGGTGGAGAAAAATGTTAGTAAAAAACAATTATATACGGCCGTAAGTTCGGCCAGGCAGAAGCTTATGTACCCTCCACCATGGATTGCGTAGAAACTTCTTCTAAACACTGCCATCCATAATCGAATTACTTAAGTTGTATATAATAAATCAAAAAAGATCGATTAAATACGTATATAAATGTTGACAAAATTTTCTATAGAAATGAAATGTTGACAAAATTTTCTATAGAAATAAAATTTTAACAAAATTTTTTATACAAATAAAATTTTTACAAAATTTTCTATAGAAATAAAGTTTTGACAAAACTTTCTATAGAAATAAAGTTTTGACAAAATTTTCTATAGAAATGAAATTTTAACGAAATTTTCTATAGATATAAAATTTTAACAAAATTTTCTACAGAAATAAAATTTTGCCAAAATTTTCTATAGAAATAAAATTTTGGTAGCTTATTTTTGGCTCGAGTGGCAACGATGATTATGAACCGATATGGATCAATTTTTGTGTGATTGGAGATCGGCTATATATAACTATAGACCGATATGGACCAATTTTGGTATGGTTGTTAACGGCCATATACTAACACCACGTTCCAAATTTCAACCGAATTGGATGAAATTTGCTTCTCTTAGAGACTCCGCAAGCCAAATCTGGGGATCGGTTTGTATGGGGGCTATGTATAATTATGGACCGATGTGGACCAATTTTTGCATGGTTTTTAGAGACCATAAAGGGTGATACGGTCAAAATTTGGTCAATGTAAACTTGACGTATTTCTTTCAATTTTGCATTTAAAAAACCTGAACACCCCTCATTTTGAAGGTGTGTGTGTGTGTAGAATGTTGCTCCTATTTTGATTTTGGAATTCACTCTTCAGTTGTCAAAATGCCGTCCAAGCAAGAAGAGCAGCGTATCAAAATTTTGCTCGCGCATCGCGAAAATCCGAGCTACTCGCACGCAAAGCTGGCAAAATCGCTAAAAGTTTCCAAATCAACCGTTACAAATTTAATTAAAGTGTTTGGGGAACGTTTGTCGACAGCCAGGAAGTCTGGATCGGGGGGAAATCGAAAACCGGAAGCCGCTGAGACGACAAAGAGAGTTGCCGGTAGTTTCAAGCGAAACCCTAACCTCTCTCTCCGAGATGCCGGAAATAAGCTGGGTGTATCGTCTACAACCATGCATCGAGCCAAAAAACGAGCCGGACTATCGACTTACAAGAAGGTAGTGACTCCAAATCGCGATGATAAACAAAATACGACGGCCAAAGCGCGATCCCGGAGCCTGTACACGACGATGCTAACGAAGTTTGACTGCGTGGTAATGGACGACGAAACCTACGTCAAAGCCGACTACAAGCAGCTTCCGGGACTGGAGTTTTATACGGCAAAAGGAAGGGGAAAGGTAGCAGATATTTTCAAGCACATAAAACTGTCAAAGTTCGCAAAGAAATATCTGGTTTGGCAAGCCATCTGTACATGTGGCTTGAAAAGCAGCATTTTCATAGCTTTCGGGACTGTAAACCAAGAAATTTACGTGAAATAGTGCTTGAATAAACGTCTGCTGCCTTTCCTGAAGAAATACGGTTGTTCCGTACTGTTTTGGCCGGATTTGGCATCTTGCCATTACGGTAAAAAGGCCATGGAGTGGTACGCCGCCAACAACGTGCAGGTGGTTCCCAAGGACAAGAACCCTCCCAACACGCCAGAGCTCCTCCCAATTGAGAAGTACTGGGCTATTGTCAAGCTGAACCTAAAGAAGACCAAAAAAAACTGCTAAGGACGAGTAGCAGTTCAAGGCAAACTGGCTTTCTGCGGCGAAGAAGGTGGACAAGGTGGACAAGGTGGCTGTACAAAATCTGATGGCAGGTGTCAAGCGTGAGGCCCGGCAATTCGGATTTGGAAAAGCGAAAGCCTAACTGAACATTTTTCCTGAATTTTATACTAATTGAACTTGAAAAAGAAATTTAATTTGATTTTTTAAATAAACGGTTTCACCGATTTACATGCGTTTTCCCTTTTGACCGTATCACACTTTACTACTAAAATGATTTTTTTTTTCGAAAATACCATTTTGGGTAATGTCCCTGCTAGTAGCAGAGTAATTCATAACTTGTCATGCTATATTTCTTTGAAAAAAAAACCAGAACAGATGTTTATGAAAAATTTCTTTGCAATTAGCAAAATCTCTTGGGTAATATTTTCAGGTGTTTTATATTCTGCTTGCCTGACCAAAGGTATTCTAAAATCATTATACATTTGTGAGTTTAATACAAAATATCTAATGGACACGCACACACATATACCCAAAAACACATCTATATGTATTCGTCTATGTATGAGTATTTGAATCAGAATATATTTGAATATTTGTTTACTTTTTGCCCGTAAATGATATTGTCACTGTAGAAACGATTTAACCCCAACAATTTGCTTGAATGATATATGTACAAAGGCTCACATAGAGATATATGTACATATATCCTTTGGTAAATGTGTGTACGTACGGGTTTATTTATGCGCGTGTATGTGTGTTTCTAAAACAACCACATAAATTGACCTCTAGCATAGTAGCAAACAAATTCAAATATTACCACACACACACACACACACGCGAGCACTCTCATAAACACCACAGACAGTAGAACATGACAAGAGAACACAAAAGTTTTGATGTAGATAAGTACAATAGGATGGGTTACATTGTGCAAATTGTCATCGCTGTCAACATGGATAATTTAACCAAAAAAAAAAAAAAAAAAAACACAACATTTGAATAATTTATAGCAGTGAAGAGGATGCCTGCTGTCTGAAGAAAGTTTTATGTTTTTTGAAATGTTTTGTATAGATTTTCACAAAGCAAACTTAATCGAAGTATTCGTCTGTGGCGTAGTAATAAGAAATGAGTTCAAGATTTTTTGGCTGCAGATAAGAGATCTTTTTTTGCCCCTGTAGAGATGAGAAAACCTCTTATATAAGCTTTGCTGAATATATCACAAGTTCTGATCATATGAAAAATCAATAATAACAATGGGCATATGCAATCGGTAAACGATAAACATTGGGGCTATATTTTAATTGTACCATTTTAAACAAAATTCTAAGATATTAATTGAACTTTTTCACATTTTGATTTTGATTTATTTATATATCGTCATATGTTGATTTAACGTATATCGTAGCCAAACTTGGTTTTTACAAAACTATGTCACACACACAAAGAAAATTTCATTAAAATTCAGCAAACGAAATATTTTCATTGATATAACGAAACATTTTTATTAATACAATGAAAATATTCGTTAATAGTACGAAACGTTACGTTGATTGACACAAAATTCGTTAAAATAATGAAAAAATTCGTTGTATTAACGAATTTGTTTCATAGGCTGACTTTTAACGACACATTTCGTTAATATAACGAAACTTTTTCTACTAGTGCAAAGTAGTCCATAATCATATATAACCGATCAAGAACTAAATTGGTATGTTCGCGGTTGCCCCAGTTGGTAGAATTCTACTAAAAATTTTAGATTTTTTGCTGTTTGGTAGAATTCTTAATGGTTTGGAAATTTTTGCAAAATACGCCTCTCCAACCACGAAACACTTAAATTTTCTACCGAAATACAATTTTGTCAACAATTTCCATAGGAATAAAGTTTTGACTAAATTTTCCATAAAAATAAAATTTTGTCAAAATTTTCCAAAGAAATTAAATTTCTACAAAAAATTTCATATAAATAAAATTTTGTCAAAATTTTTATCGATATAAAATTTTGTCAAAATTTTTCATAGAAGTAAAATTTTGATAGAAATAAATTGTTGACAAAACTTTTCACAGAAATAAAATTTTATATAGAAATTAAATTTAAAAAATAAAATTTTATTTCTGTATAAAATTTTGTCAAAATTTTCCACAGCAATTAAATTTTGATTAATTTCCTATAGAAATAAAATGTTGATTAACTTTTTCATAGAAATAAAATGTTGACAACATTTTCTATAGAAATAAAATGTTGACTAACTTTTCCATAGAAATAAAATTTTTACAAAATTTTCCATAGAAATAAAATGTTGAAAAATTTTCTATACAAATAAAATTTTATCAACATTTTCTATTGAAATAAAATTTTGTTTAAATTTTTCTTAGAAATAAAATGCTGACAAAATTTTCCATAGCAATTAAATTTTGATTAATTTTTTATAGAAATAAAATGTTAATTATATTTTTCATAGAAATAAAATGTTGACAACATTTTCTATAGAAATAAAATTTTTACAAAATTTTCCATAGAAATAAAATGTTGAAAAATTTTGTATAGAAAAAAATTTATCAAAATTTTCTATAGAAATAAAATTTTATCAACATTTTCTAGTGAAATAAAATTTTGTCTAAATTTTTCATAGAAATATAATGTTGACTAACTTTTCCATAGGAATAAAATTTTTACAAAATTTTCCATAGAAATAAAAGGTTGAAAAATTTTCTATAGACATAAAATTTTATCAAAATTTTCTATACAAATAAAATTTTATCAAAATTTTCTATACAAATAAAATTTTATCAACATTTTCTATTGAAATAAAATTTTGTTTACATTTTTCATAGAAATAAAATGTTGACAACTTTTCCATAGAAATAAAATTTTGACTAAATTTTCCATAGAAATCAAATTTTTACTAAACTTAGACCAAACATAGAAATAACATTTTGACAAAATTTTCTACAGAAATAAAATTTGAACAAAATTTTCTTTACAAATAAAATTTAGACTAAATTTTTCGTAGAAATAAAATGTTGACAAAATTTTCTGTAGAAACAAAATTTTTTCATAGCAATTAATTTTGGACAAAATTTTCTATAGCAATAAAATTTTGAAAAAATTTTCTATAGAAATAAAACTTTGACGAAATTTTCTATAGAAATAAACTTTTTTCATAGAAATAAAATGTTGATAAACTTTTCCATAGAAATAAAATTTTGACTAAATTTTCCATAGAAGTCAAATTTTTACTAAACTTAGACTAAACAAAGAAATAACACTTTGACAAAATTTTCTATAGAAATAAAATTTGAAATGAAATAGAATTTTGACTAAATTTTTCGTAGAAATAAAATGTTGACAAAATTTTCTGTAGAAACGAAATTATTTCATAGCAATTAATTTTGGACAAAATTTTCTATAGCAATAAAATTTTGAAAAAATTTTCTATAGAAATAAAACTTTGACGAAATTTTCTATAGAAATAAACTTTTGACCAAATTTTCTATAGAAATAGAATGTTGACTAAATTTTCGATAGAAATAAAATTTAAAAAAAAATTTTCGATAGAAATAAACTTTTGAATAAAGTTTCCATAGAAATTAAATTTTAACTAAATTTTCCATAAAAATAAACTTTTGCCTACATTTTCCATAGAAATAAAACGTAAAAATTTTCTATGGAAATAAAATATTGACAAAATTGTCTTTAAATTCAATATCTTAATTTTATTTCTTAATTAGGTCATGCTATCAAAGTCCATTGTGGGTAAGTCCTCCGTTTTTATAGAAGTAGTAACTACTTCTTGTTGCAAACTAAAATCGTTAAAACACTTAAAATTCGACACAAATTTCAAATTCAAGGCGTATTTATGCACCAAAAAACTTGTCGCTAACAGGAGAGATCATAATATATGATATTGCAAATGAAAAAAATTTTTGAAATAAAATAATAAACAAATTTCGTTCAAAAAAAAAAAAAAAAAATGATATGAAAAAACAAAAATTTTATCAAAAATTTCAAAATATATACGGGTATATATTTTTTTTATTCGTTTTGTTTTGTTATTGTTGTTTTTTTTTCTTTCTTTAATCATTGTTGTTTTTTTTTTTTTTTGATTTCAGCTTAAAACCATGCATTGACTAAACTACAAGTGTAGCTTAACCAACAGAGGAAAAGAATGTTTGTCAAATTTATTTGGGCAAAGCCCTATAGACTGCAAGATGGTTGAATGGACGCACGTTTCGCAATTACCACATTCCTCATCAGCATCCTCTACTTGCAGCAAAACTATCAACCAATTATCAGAATAAATTCAGACAGTTCACTAAACCCAAAAGTAAACCACACTTTAACCTTCCGAAAAAAGGTTTTACATGATAGCCGGCTTATGCCGAAATAAATTCGTACAAAACACACATCTCTTTTGCTTTGCCACCGTCAAATCATCGATTTGAGTGCAGTTGGCTGTTTTTTTTTTTTTTTTTTTTTTTTTGAGCGTGCTTCCTCTTTTTTCATTCGTTTTGTTTTGTTATTTTTGGTTTTTTTTCTTTTAATCATTGTTGTTGTTTTTTTTTATTTCAGCTTAACTGCATTGACTAAACTACAAGTGTAGCTTAACTTCTGTTGGTTAAGCTACACCTTTAGTTTATAAGAAATAAAATGTTGACAAACTTTTCCATAGAAATAAAATGTTGACTAAACTTAGACTAAACATAGAAATAACATTTTGACAAAATTTTCTATAGAAATAAAATTTGAACAAAATTCTCTATAGAAATAAAATTTTGACAAAATTTTTCGTAGAAATAAAATGTTGACAAAATTTTCTGTAGAAACAAAATTTTGTAAAATTTTTCCATAGCAAAATTTTCTATAGAAAATTTGACAAAATGTTCTATAGAAATAAAACTTGACGAAATTTTCTATAGAAATAAACTTTTGACCAAATTTTCCATAGAAATAAAAACGTTGACTAAATTTTCGATAGTAATAAAATTTTAACAAAATTTTCCATAGAAATAAATTTTGCCTACATTTTCCATAGAAAAAAAATGTTTTAAAAATTTTCTATGGAAATAAAATGTTGACAAATTTTTCTTTAAATTCAATATCTTAAGTTTCATTTTAGGGCATGCTATCAAAGTCCATTGTGGATAAGTTCTCCGTTTTTATAGAAGTAGTAACTTTCTCTTCTTGTTATACCCTGCTCCACACTGTGGAACAGGATATTATAAGTTAGTGCATATGTTTGCAACACCCAGAAGGAGACGAGATAGACACATGGTGTCTTTGGCAAAAATGCTCAGGGTGGGCTCCTGAGTCGACATAGCCATGTCCATCTGTCCGTCTGTCCGTGAACACATTTTTGTAATCAAAGTCTAGGTCGCAGTATTGGTCCAATCGACCTCAAATTTGGCACAAGTATGTGTTTTGGCTCAGAATAGATCCCCATTGATTTCAGATTTATATATATATCTCCCATATATAGCTTTCGCCCGATTTACACTCATATGACCACAGAGGCCAATTTTTAACTCCGATTTAGTTGAAATTTTGCACAGGGAGTAGAATTAACATTGTTGCTTTTAGACTTTCCTTACTTGTTGCAAACTAAAATCGTTAAAACACTTAAAATTCGACACAAAATTCAAATTCAAGGCGTATTTATGCACCAAAAAAACTTGTCGCTAATAGGAGAGATCATAATATATATTAATGCAAATATTGAAATAAACTTCTGAAATAAAATAATACACAAATTTCGTTCAAATAAAAAAAGTGATTTGAAACAACAAAAATTTTATCAAAAATTTCAAAATATGATTTTTTTTATATTTGGTAGAGTTTTGGTAAACTTTTCTCCAAATATGTATATTCTTTTTGGCATGAGTGTCAACCGCGGGTATATCTCCCATCCACTATAGCATGGGGGATATACTAATTTTGTCATTCCATTTAGAACATATCGAAATTTTGGTCTCAGAACTCAAAAAGATGAAACATTTCGATCTCCTATAAATCCAGAATCTGATGTAGTCTCCATTATAGAAACTTTTAATTTAACGTCGTGAAACATACAATTTAATTTTTTATGAATAAAATTTTTTATGATATTGATAAATCCTCGTATTTCCTCATAAATTTCATTATAGCCCATTCTCATATCCACAGACATAGGAACTTTCATAAGACACACAAATCATTGGTGGGTGTTTGTATGTTTGTTTTTGTGTGTGTTTGTGTACTATTTGTGGACATTAATGTACCGGTTAAGTTAGATTTTCAACAATAAAATCTTGTGAAAGATCCTAGTTGCCCAACCTTCCATTCATTCGAGCACAAACAGACAAGAGAATTTGCTTGTGTATTAGAGTTTATGTGACCTTTACTTATGGAATAAATTTTCATCTTTTCAACCAAGCAATGAAAGAGTCACCATACATAACTCATACATGAATCCATTTGTTCTCTTAAATATGCATCCATCCTTATGAATATCAATAAAAGTTAAGCTAAATGAACTCACATTAACATACAGTCAAATGGAAATGTTCTATGGCATACACATACACAAAAAAATATAAGTAGTTTAATTTAGTTTTCTATACTTTGTAGTACATATGTGTGATTCCGTTTAAAGTGATGATAAGCCATTATAAAATAGGGGTAATATGATTATATTTGGGAATTTTTTTATAAAATCGGTAATTGACATTGGGTACCGTGGCAATTTTTTTGGTTTTTAGAAAATCGGGAGATGATGTAGAGGGTGGCTGGGCGATATGAAAATGGGCTCTTGGGAAATTCAGCCCCACAACCCAAATGAAACAGGGCCATAAATATGAATCGATGTTTTATAATGAATATGATCCCATGGAAATGAGCCCCAACAAAATGTAACTGAAGCACAAAAATCGACCCCAAACAAATTAAGACTCATTTTCTTCTTTGATATAAAGACAGTGTGAAAATGAATCCTGATTGGTGGAAAAAATTACGTTTTAAGAAAAAATTATATAGTGTTTGTCAGATCAAATCTGTTGAGAATCGCGTTAGCCCACTTTAAACTCTGTCCATAGGAGAAAGTCCTAAACTCTGGCCATAGGAGAAAGTCCTAGCCACTTTAAACTCTGTTCATATGAGAAAGTCCTAAGCACCGGCCAAAGAGCGTCCCCTCAAAAAAAAAAAAAAAAAAACAATGCGATACAATGCTATTCAAAACAATAAAAGTACTTACCGCCATTGTCAAATCCTAGAATGCCAAAATAGACCCCACATGAAAATGAAGCATAATTTCATAAAGGAAATTTGGGTTTATTTTCATTTGAGATGTTGAGGTCTATTTTCATAATGCTAACGGGCCCCAAAAATAAAATGAAACCACCCCCCAAAAAATCATAAAAATTTGGTGTTGTTGTTTTCCATACAACTTTATGGGGTCCTACTTCGCTTAAGTGTTGGGTCTAATTTTATGGAGCCCATATTCATAGCGCCATTGCGTCGTGTCCATATATGGACGACAAAAAAAATCGTAACAATAACATAAATGATCCGAATACTGAAAGCCACATTTAATCGAAATCCACGCCGCAGTAGTAGAAAACTTGCTCCTGGGCTGAATATATCGCCAGAGCTGATGCATTATATACTGAAAAATAAGCTTGGATTAAACCCATTGAAGTTTCAGAAATTGCAAGAGCCCTCCGATGTGCAAATATACTTAGGGCGTTTTCGTTTTGCAAAAAATATGTTGCCCTGGTGTTACACTACTTTTTCTCTCATTGTATTTTCGCTCAAATAATAGTGTCATTCCAAAGTTATTGTTAATTCATAATATTGTGAGGAATACAGGATCCAAAATCTATGATAGTGTCCTTTATATTTGGCAATCAATTTCGAGAATGTTGCACCTTTTTTCCCAATCGAAATCTCCATTAAATTAGACAGAGCCAAGGAATTACTTGGCTTGCATTAAATTGGCCAATTCCGAGTTGATTTTCTCCCAAATGGAGCTGTTTGTGAACAAACCGAAATTATGGGGTTTACATGCCAAAGAGTTCAGCTGAAAATTTACACTTTCGATTGGCCACCAGAACTCAAGGGTGTGGTACTCCTTAACGACCGACAGTTGCTCCACGCTCGTATCCGTCGATTGTGAGACCAAAATAAATACCAAATTTTATCAGGAAAATATCCTAAAAACACTATTGAAGCCCTGCACAGACAAACATGTCGGCGTAGACCATGAAGAAGAAGGTCAAAATGTTTGGATTCAAGTAAACTTTTTTTGAGTGATACCTCTAGATTGTCAAGTGCAGGCAAATCTGATAAAACCACGTTTTCTAGAAGCTCAAGAAGTCAACTCGTGAGATCGGCCTATACGGAGCTATAACAATACATGAACCGATACTCAAAATATTCGGCACAATTATTTGAGGGCACAAAATACCTCTTGCTTTCTAAATTCAGGACAATTCAATTCAGGATACAAGCCACAAGTCCAAGAATTCAAGAATAGTGAGATCCGTTTATTGCCGTCAACGGGCGGCATTACCCAAACATGGTATGATACGCACCAACACAGTTGTTTCTGGTCCTAAAATACTTCTAAATTTCTATTATCACTACAATTTCTAGAAGCCCAAAGACCCGGTTTATAAGGGGCTTGAAACAAAACGTGGACCGATATAGCAAAATTTCAAACTTGACCTACCTGCAAAGATAAACGAATATGTGCCAAGCAGATAGACAGACATACGGACATAATTATATCGTCTTAAAATGTTTCCCTGATTAAGAATATGTCTATATTATATAGTCGGAAATCGATATTTCGATGTGATATTTCGATATTTCTATGGTGGTGGGTATAAATAGCCCAGCAATAAAACGCGTAGCCAAAAAAGCAATGAAAATATTCTTTTTGGATCCGCAAGTTGTGGAAGTCATCTATTTAAGCATCCGCTCCATTGATTTCGCATTAGTTCTTTAGATGTGATGCTATTTCGGATTTCATTGTAAAAAATTAGAGAAAATCTTACAAAAATAAGATTTTTCTTAACTTTTGCGACTTTTATATCTACATAACGATTTTCTTGAATAATACGGGCCAATGTTGGATAGGTGAACTTTTCATTTTTTTTTTTTTTTTTTTTTTTTTTTTTTTTTTTTGGAAATTTCTGTTATTTTATTTGTCCTTGCTGTGTTTTATGTACAGTAAAATACAGAAATATTTAATTAATTGGCCAAATTGTGTAAAATAAAAGATTTTTATATATCACCTCAAAAGAGGCTCATGTCTATATAGAAAATCCCTCTTCAATTGATGCATTGGAATACAACATTGAAGCATGTATTTGTTAGATACCGGCCGAAATGTTGGAAAGAATGTGTCAAAATTGGAATAAGCGGATAGACCACTTGAGGAGTAGTCGCGGTCAACATTTGCATGAAATCATCCCCAAATATTAATTTATATGGACCGTACTAAAGATTTGATGTTTTTTTTTATACCCTTCACCACTACTGTGGTACAGGGTATAATAAGTTTGTGCATTTGTATGTAACGCCAAGAAGAAAAAGTCTGTGACCCATCGTTTAATATACAGATCGTCTTAGAATTAAATTCTGAGTCGATTTAGCGTTGATGTATTTTTGTGTGCAAAGTCCAGCTCGAAGTTTAAGTCCGATCGTCATCAAATTTGGCATAGAGTCCTTTTTTGGCTCAAAGACGAACCCTATTGATTTTGGAAAAAATCGGTTCAGATTTAGATATAGCTGCCATATATATTTATAACCGATCTGGTCATAAATGACGTATTTACCAACCGATCTTCTTTCAATTTCGTATAATTGAGTCTCATAAATTTTGTAGAATATCAATCAAATCGGTTCATATTCAGATATAACTCTCATATGTAGCTCTCGCCCGATTTACCCTCCTATGGCCCCAGAGGCCAATCCTTTGTTCCAATTTATGTGAATTTTTGCACAGGGAGTAGTATTAACATTATAAATATTCGTACCGAATTTGGTTGAAATCGGTTCAGCTATAGATATAGCTGCTATATATAGCTTTCGCCCGATTTACACTCCTATGACCCCAGAGGCCAATTTTTAGTTCCGAGTTACGTGAAATTTTACACAGGGAGTAGAATTAACATTATAAATATACATTCTGAATTTGGTTGAAATCGGTTCAGATTTAGATATAGCTCCCATATATAGGTTTCGCTCGATTTACACTCCTATGGCCCCAGAGGCCAAACATTTATCTCGAGTTGCGTAAAATTTTACACAAGGAGTAGGACTAACATGATAAATATGCATACCGAATTTGGTTGAAATCGGTTCAGATTTAGATATAGCTCCCATATATATCTGTCGTCCGATTTACAGTCATATGACTACTACCGTAGATCAAAATTCCCCACCGATTTACTTAGGTTAGTTTAGGTTAGATCGAAATTTCCCACCGATTTACTTAAAATTGTGCACAAGGAATGGAAATAAATTGGTTCAGATTTAATTATAGTGCGTATATTGTCCGATATGCGCATTTATATGGCCCCAGAGGTCAAAATTTCACTCCGATTTACAATGGAAAAATATTGTCGTGAGACCAAAAATTTCATGTCTTTAAAATACGAATGCATTTTGCTTGACGTAGAAGACGCATTTCTCTAATATAAAGTTTTTTTCCTTGTCCAAAAGTCGATCAACTTTTCGCCGAAGTCGTGTTGTCCTTATAATTAAGTGATTGGACTTAGGTTAAAATGGGTATCATAACATGATTTTCTTTCGTGTTATGGGTGTCATAACATGAAAGAAAATTTTTTTGGGCTAAGATCAACTTGACTTTAATAATTCAGAAAAATTCTTTAAAATTAATGAAATTGTCTTTAAATTTGTTGTATTTTTGCATCTTGACTACAAAGAAAAAAAATCGTTCTAAGATAGGACATGTTTTTCTACGCTTTATTTTAAGACGTTTTATACCCTCCACCATAGGATGTGGGAATATTAACTTTGTCATTCCGTATGTAACATATCCAAAAATATTGCTCTAAGACCCCATATAGTATATATATTTTGGGTCATGGTGAAATTCTGAGTCGATCTGAGCATGTCCGTCCGTCTGTTGAAATCACGCTAACTTCCGAACGAAAGAAGGTATCGACTTGGAACTTGGCACAAGTAGTTGTTATTGATGTAGGTCAGATGGTATTGCAAATGGGCTATATCGGTCCACTTTTACGTATAGCCCCCATATAAACGGACCCCCAAATTTGGCTTGCCGATACTCTAAGAGAAGCACATTTCATCCGATCAGGCTGAAATCGGGCTGTCCACATCGGTCCACATCGGTCCATAATTATATATAGCCCCCATATGAACCGATCCCCCGATTTGGCTTGCGGAGCCTCTAAGAGAAGCAAATTTCACCCGATCCGGCTGAAATTTGTTACATGGTGTTGGTATATGGTCTCTAACAACCATGCAAAAATTGGTCCACATCGGTCCATAATTATATATAGCCTCCGTATAAACCGATCCCCAGATTTGGCTTGCAGTGCCTCTTAGAAGACCATCTGATTTGGTACTTGGTGTTAATATATGGTATCCAACAACCATGCAGGAATTGGTTCATATTAGTCCATAATTATATATAGCTCCCATATAAACCGATCCCCAGATTTGACCTCCGGTGCCTTTTGGAGAAGCAAAATTCATCCGATCTGGTTGAAATTTGGTACGTGTTGGTAGTATATGATATTTAACAACCTTGCCAAAAGTGATCCATATCAGTCTATAATCATGTATAGCCCCCATATAAACCGATCCCGAGATTTGCATTTGGAGCCTCTTGGAGGAGCAAATTTCATTCGAGTCAGTTGCAATTTGGTATATTGTGCTAGTATATGGCCGTTAACAACCATGCCTAACTAGGTCCATATCGGTCTATAGTTATATATAGCCCTCAGATAAATCGATCCCCAATCACACAAAAATTGGTCCATATCAAGTTCATAATTGTATATAGTCCCCATATAAGCGACCACCATATTTCAATTCTAGCTCTCTACGTATCGTGCAAAAAGTCCATATCGATTCCTAATTATTTATAGACTTACCTATACATAACTTTTTTGTCTAATATATACCACGTATGGACTAACTCACAATTTAGAAAACGATGTTAAGAAGTTTTAAGATACCACAACCCAAGTAATTCGATTGTGGATGACAGTCTGTTGTAGAAGTTTCTACGCATGCTTTTTTTCAGTGTACTTGAAGTTTTGCACAGCGAATAGGACTAACATAAGTATGCCAAATTTGGTCAAATTCGGTTCAGATTTAGATATGACTTCCATATATCTTTCGTTCATATGACCACGGAAACCAAAGTCTCATTTCGAACATTTTGAAGTTTGCACTGAGAGTTCAATTAAAATTTTAGCAATGTTTGTCAAATTTTTATCAAAATCGGCCCCCATATATATGTTCTTCCGATTTTAGCAAATACACGCAAAGAAGAAAAACGTTTGGAAAACGTGTACCGAAAACGTTTTTCTTTTGTTAGAGTTTTTTGAATTGCTTCGAAAATTTTAAACTTTTATCACCAAAAAAATTCGTTTGTTACAAAATTTTTATTTTTTCTATAAAAAAGGTTATTTTTGAAACAACAACACAGTCCATTTCGTTTATATCAAACACTGTTCTTTTCTGACTTTAGGTCTTTAATAAGACACATTTTACAGTTCAAAATTTAATATAGTACAATGTATTGTTGAATATTTTTTCGGAATCTTCCGAACATATCTGGAATATATGTAAAAAAAAAAACTTTAGTCGAAGCAGGGATCGAACCCACGACCCTTGGCATGCAAGTCGGACGTAGCAACCACTGCTCCACGATGCCAAACTAAATGTTTGTTTCTGTTAAATAAACTTTGTTTATTCGGTTCGTGGGCGCCGTTAAGAACTAAGAAACCTCGTGGATGTGAGAAAGATGTGAGGGAAAATGCAATTAGCAAGAAAACAATGTTTTTTTTTTTTGAGTTTGTCTTTATGAAATTGTTTTTACATCCTGGAAAAGAATAAACGTTTATCACAAAAAGTATATACTTTTCTTCCAAATACACTTCCTTACAGCGAAAAGCAAATGAGAAACGAACTTTGTTTGTCTAAAATTTCGTTTGGGAGGAAAGAATTATTTTTTTGCGTGTATGACCAAAATTCATACATGTTCCTTGTAAGATCGGCACTGTTAAGTCGACAACTCGCAAAAATGATTCCCTAATTCGTATATATCGACTTATAAATCATAAATGCAGATTTGCGAAATTTTTGCAATTAAAATATATCTAATATTTTTCTAATAACATTGTGGTCCTTCCCAATCATTAACCAATTTAAATTTTGATTCTAGGCATTTTGTGAAAGTTTAAAAAATCTTGTCCAAATCGGTTAAGCTATAAATATTTGTATATGAGAATGCAAACTTTCGTGATAACTCCCAACAAATTTGAAAGAGTTGAGATGGTAACACAAAGTTTGGTCTACATAGTGGTGAAGGGTATAATATAGTCGGTGCCGCCCGACTTTAGACTTTCTTTACGTGTTCGTTTTAAATTTTCCTATATGTAGTTCTTAAAAAATATCCCCTTTATAAATAAAGCGACCTTTCGACTTCATTGAACTACTCAGTGATATCCAATCTTATTATTGAAATTAATGATGGACAGTGAAATCTTATATTCTTGTCAACTTTTTTTTTCTTTCTTTATTATTTGATTGGAATATATAAGGGGAATTTCTTTCCATAAGTAACCATAAAATAAGAAGAATCTTAATAAAACGTGGAATATTCATTGATTTCAACAATGGATTTCCATATGTCACATGTCATTGACTCACATTTGTAAATATAATCCTTGATAAGAGTATTTTGACTTCCAAAATCCTTCATTCAAATGATCACTTATGTGTATTCAATACTGAGATTATCGTTTCTTATTACTCTCCCTCTATTGATTGTTATAAGGTAAACACCCCCTTGCAACAATCAATAGACTGTACAATCGGAGATTTACTTGGATATCAAGTAGAAATTCTTTTGCCAACTGACAGGCAATAATCAAAAGATTCTTTCAGATTCTTTCACTTTTTTATATATTCCTTAATTGTCATTTTGTTATGTATGTATGTAATTGAGTGTGTGTGTGTTTGAGTTTGTGTCTTTGGCACATATGAGCATTTGTTTGTTTGTGGCTTATATTCGTAATAATACCGAAAAACTTTATCTGCCCCAAGGGTCCTTTAACCAAAAAACTTTTTATTGAATTAAACTTTTTAGACATTTTAATTTTGTCTTGCATGTCGACTGTAAAGGATACTGGCGACTGCCTATATACGAAGGAAACATTTTCTTATACACACACACACACATACATATACACTCAATATCTATTTTTCTACACCAATTAAATTACACAGCTTCTGTTGTAATGACAAACTCCATGCAATTCACAAGGAAATAATTTCGCCCCCTTGGTATTTATCTCCATTTGACGAAATGAAAAAAGTTTCTCTTGTATAGTTTTTAGTTAGTATGTCATTGGGTCAAAGACATGTGTCCTTAAGTTTTATCACTCAATACACATATATGAACTCCATTACAGATGGCTATTAGAAGCAAAATTCCTATGTAGCAATAATAGAAGTGGAGAAATTTGATATATAATTAAAAAGAAAGATACTAAAAACTAATACAAAAGAGTTTTTTTTTTAACAGTAAAGGCATACGGAGAGATCATTGCAATACTGAAAACATTCGGACAGATATTGCCAGCTGTACTGTAATTTTAAAATACATTGACTGACGGATTGACAGCCAGATGGACATTGTTCAATTGACTCAAAAGTTGATACAATGTTATCTCATACATGACAAAATGGGTCCAGATTGCTAGTTATTATAGCCTCCACCGTAGGATGGGGCATATACAAACTTTATCATTGTCTCTCTAACTCATAAAAATATTGATCACTTCTTCCATAATGTATGTTGGCTGATAAGTCCCCGCTCTGACACATAGATGGCATCGCTAGTATTAAATGCATATTACTTTTATATAGTACCAACCTTCAAATGATTCGTGTCAAAACTTTACGTCTGCAAGTCAATTAGTTTGTGAGATAGAGCATGCTCAGATGGAAAAAAAGGGTTTCGTGTTTTGATAAAATATACGGTGGAAGCAAAAACATGGCTTGATAATGAGTTTCAGGACTCTGCCCCAGGGAAATCAACAATAATTGATTGGTATGCAAAATTCAAGCGTGGTGAAATGAGCACGGACGACGGTGAACGCAGTGGACGCCCGAAAAAGGTGGTTACCGAGGAAAACGTAAAAAAATCCACAAAATGATTTTGAATGACCGTAAAATGAAGTTGATCGAGATAGCAGAGACCTTAAAGATATCAAAGGAACGTGTTGGTCGTATTATTAATCAATATTTGGATATGCGGAAGCTCTGTGCAAATGTCAGGCAAATTGGATAAAAACTTCGGATTCTAGAAGCCCAAGAAGTAAAATTGGGAAATCGGTCTATATGGGGGCTATACCAAAATATGGACCGATACTCACCATTTTCGGCACACCTCTTTATGGTCCTAAAATACCTTAAGATTTCCAATTTCAGACAAATTGGATAAAAACTACGGTTTCTATAAGTCCAAGACCCCAAATCGGGAGGTCGGCTTATATGGGGACCATACCAAAACATGGACCGATGCTCACCATTTTTGGCACACCTCTTTGCGGTTCTAAAGTACCTCTCGATTTCCAATTTCAGGTAAATTGGATAAAAACTGCGGTTTCTATAAGCCCAATAAGTAAAATCGGGAGATCGGTATATATGGGGGCTATACCCATAATATGGTCCGATACTCACAATTTTTGGCACACCTCTTTATGGTCCTACAATACCTCTAGATTTCTAATTTCAGGTAAATTGAATAAAAACTGCGGTTTCTATAAGCTCAAGAAGTAAAATCGGGAGATCGGTCTATATGGGGGCTATACCAAAACATGGACCGATACTCACCATTTTTGGCACACCTCTTTATGGTCATAAAATTCCTCTAGATTTCAAATTTCAGGCAAATTGAATAAAAACTACGATTTCTATAAGCCCAAGACCCCAAATCGGGAGGTCGGTTTATATGGGGACTATATCAAAACCTGGACCGATATAGCCCATCTTCGAACTTGACCTGCCTGCAGACAAAAGACGAGTTTGTGCAAAATTTTCAGCGGAAATCGATATTTCGATGTGTTACAAACGGAATGACAAACCTATTATACCCCCGTCACCATTCTATGGTGGTGGGTTTAAAAAAGGGTTGTTCCACCAAGACAACGCACCGTGCCACAAGTCATTGAGAACGATGGCAAAAATTCATGAATCGGGCTTCGAATTGCTTCCCCATCCACCGTATTCTCCAGATCTGACCCCAGCGATTTTTTCTTGTTCTCAGATCTCAATAGGATGCTCGCAGGGAAAAAATTTGGCTGCAATGAAGAGGTGATCGCCGAAACGGAGGCCTATTTTGAGGCAAAACCGAAGGAGTACTACCAAAATGGTATCGCTATAATCGTTGTATCGCAGAGAACTATAAATAAAAACGAATTTTCTGTTGAATAATAAAAACGAATTTTGACCAAAAATGTGTTTTTCTTTGTTAGACCGGGGACTTATCAGCCAACCTGTTATATGGAGAATTCTGAATTCGTCCGAAATAAGCTATCGACTTTAAACACGGCACATTTACCTGTTATTGATATTGCAAATGGGCCATATCCGTCCAGTTTTATGTATACACTGAAAAAAAACATGCCCGGTTCCAAAGATTTTGTCTTTACTTTAAACATTTTGGTATTGATTCCGAGCCAAAGAAGCGGAGAATTCAAGTAAGCATACTTTTAAGACACAATACTATTTTAAATTTGGGTTTTGTGTACTTGACTCTACGAAGCAAATTTTAATTTTTTGTTTTTTATACCCTCCACCATAGGATGGGGGTATATTAACTTTGTCATTACATTTGTAACACATCGAAATATTGCTCTAAGAACCTATAAAGTATATATTCTGGGTCGTGGTAAAATTCTGAGTCGATCTAACCATGTCCGTCTGTTGAAATCACGCTAACTTCCGAACGAAACAAGCTATCGACTTGAAACTTGGCTCAAGTAAAGGGTGATTCTTTTGAGGTTAGGATTTTCATGCATTAGTATTTGACAGATCACGTGGGATTTCAGACATGGTGTCAAAGAGAAAGATGCTCAGTATGCTTTGACATTTCATCATGAATAGCCGAACGATCTGCCACAACGTCGAATTTTCAGTGAATGGGCCCTAGAAAAGTTGGCAGAAAATCCGCTTTTTTATCGACAAATTTTGTTCAGCGATGAGGCTCATTTCTGGTTGAATGGCTACGTAAATAAGCAAAATTGCCGCATTTGGAGTGAAGAGCAACCAGAAGCCGTTCAAGAACTGCCCATGCATCCCGAAAAATGCACTGTTTGGTGTGGTTTGTACGCTGGTGGAATCATTGGACCGTATTTTTCAAAGATGCTGTTGGACGCAACGTTACGGTGAATGGCGATCGCTATCGTTCGATGCTAACAAACTTTTTGTTGCCAAAAATGGAAGAACTGAACTTGGTTGACATGTGGTTTCAACAAGATGGCGCTACATGCCACACAGCTCGCGATTCTATGGCCATTTTGAGGGAAAACTTCGGAGAACAATTCATCTCAAGAAATGGACCGGTAAGTTGGCCACCAAGATCATGCGATTTGACGCCTTTAGACTATTTTTTGTGGGGCTACGTCAAGTCTAAAGTCTACAGAAATAAGCCAGCAACTATTCCAGCTTTGGAAGACAACATTTCCGAAGAAATTCGGGCTATTCCGGCCGAAATGCTCGAAAAAGTTGCCCAAAATTGGACTTTCCGAATGGACCACCTAAGACGCAGCCGCGGTCAACATTTAAATGAAATTATCTTCAAAAAGTAAATGTCATGGACCAATCTAACGTTTCAAATAAAGAACCGATGAGATTTTGCAAATTTTATGCGTTTTTTGTAAAAAAAAAGTTATCAAGCTCTTAACAAATAACCCTTTAGTTGTTATAGATGTAGGTTAGGTTAGGTGGCAGCCCGATGTATCAGGCTCACTTAGACTATTCAGTCCATTGTGATACCACAGTGGTGAACTTCTATATTATAGATGTAGATCGGATGGTATTGCAAATGGGCTATATCGGTCCACTTTTATGTATAGCCCCCATATAAACGGACCCCCAGATTTGTCTTGCGATTGCTCTAAGAAAAGAAAATTTAATCAGATCTGGCTGAAATTTGGTACATGGTGTTAGTACATCATGGTCTCTAACAACCATGCAAAAATTGGTCCACATCGGTCCATAATTATATATAGCCCCCATATAAACCGATCCCCAGATTTGGCTTGCGGAGCCTCTAAGAGAACAAAAATTCATCCGATCCGGCTGAAATTTGGTACATGGTGTTAACATATAATCTTTAACAATCATGAAAAAATTGGTCCACATCGGTCCATATTTATATATAGCCCCCATATAAACGGACCCCCAGATTTGGTTTGCGAATCCTCTAAGAGAAGCACATTTCATCAGATCCGGCTGAAATTTGGTATATGGTGTTAGTATATGGTCTCTAATAACCATGCAAAAATTGGTCCACATCGGTCCATAATTATATATAGCCCCCATAAAAACCGATCACCAGATTTGACCTCCGGAGCCTCTTGGAAGACCAAAATTCATCTGATTCAGTTTAAATTTGTTATGTGGTGTTAATATATGGCCTCAAATACTCATGCAAAAATTGGTCGAAATCGGTACATAATTATATATAGCCCCATATAAACCCATCCCGAGATTTGGTTTTGGAGCCTCTTGGAGAAGCAAAATGCATCCGATCTGGTTGAAATTTGGTACGTGGTGTTAGTAAAGGGTGATTTGTTAAGAGCTTGATAACTTTTTAAAAAAAAAAAAAACGCATAAAATTTGCAAAATCTCATCGGTTCTTTATTTGAAACGTTAGATTGGTCCATGACATTTACTTTTTGAAGATAATTTCATTTAAATGTTGACCGCGGCTGCGTCTTAGGTGGTCCATTCGGAAAGTCCAATTTTGGGCAACTTTTTCGAGCATTTCGGCCGGAATAGCCCGAATTTCTTCGGAAATGTTGTCTTCCAAAGCTGGAATAGTTGCCGGCTTATTTCTGTAGACTTTAGACTTGACGTAGCCCCACAAAAAATAGTCTAAAGGCGTCAAATCGCATGATCTTGGTGGCCAACTTACCGGTCCATTTGTTGAGATGAATTGTTCTCCGAAGTTTTCCCTCAAAATGGCCATAGAATCGCGAGCTGTGTGGCATGTAGCGCCATCTTGTTGAAACCACATGTCAACCAAGTTCAGTTCTTCCATTTTTGGCAACAAAAAGTTTGTTAGCATCGAACGATAGCGATCGCCATTCACCGTAACGTTGCGTCCAATAGCATCTTTGAAAAAATACGGTCCAATGATTCCACCAGCGTACAAACCACACCAAACAGTGCATTTTTCGGGATGCATGGGCAGTTCTTGAACGGCTTCTGGTTGCTCTTCACTCCAAATGTGGCAATTTTGCTTATTTACGTAGCCATTCAACCAGAAATGAGCCTCATCGCTGAACAAAATTTGTCGATAAAAAAGCGGATTTTCTGCCAACTTTTCTAGGGCCCATTCACTGAAAATTCGACGTTGTGGCTCGTTAGTAAGTCTATTCATGATGAAATGTCAAAGCATACTGAGCATCTTTCTCTTTGACACCATGTCTGAAATCCCACGTGATCTGTCAAATACTAATGCATGAAAATCCTAACCTCAAAAGAATCACCCTTTATATGATATACAACAACCATGTCAAAAGTGGTCCATATCAGTCCATAATCATATACAGCCCCCATATAAACCGATCCCGAGATTTGGTTTTGTAGCCTCTTGCAGGAGCAAATTTCATCTGAGTCAGTTGAAATTTGGTACATTGTGCTATTATATGGCCGTTAACAACCATGCCTAACTAGGTCCATATCGGTTTATAGTTATATATAGCCCTCAGATAAATTGATCCCCAATCACACAAAAATTGGTCCATATCAAGTTCATAATAGTAGCTCCCATATAAGCGACCACCATATTTCAATTCTGGCTCTCCACGTACCGTGCAAAAGTCCATATCGATTCGACTTACCTATACATAACTTTTTAGTCTAATATATACAACGTATGGGCTAACTCACAATTTAGAAAACGATGTTAAGAAGTTTTAAGATACCTTGACATCGGTAAGTATTACCACAACCCAAGTAATTCGATTGTGGATGACTGTCTTTCGCAGAAGTTTCTACGCAATCCATGGTGGAGGGTACATAAGATTCGGCCTGGCCGAACTTACGGTCGTATATACTTGTTCAGCTTTTTTTCTTCATAGGCTATTAAAGTCCTTTAAAAACAAGTTAACAACAACTTTATTTTCCAAATTCAGACATGACTTCCAGTAGAAATTATGCTATGTTTCAAGTAAAAAACGTCTTTAAAATAATGTGTTCAAAAACATGTCCTTGAACGATTTTTTGCTTTGTAGTCAAGATGCAAAAAGACAACAAATTTAAAGACAATTTCAATAATTTTAAAGAATTTTTCTGAATTACTAAAGTCAAGTTTACCTTATCGGGAAAATGTCCTAAGTACATTAGTGAAGCCCTGGGCTTACATTACAGATCTCAATCTGTTGATGGTTGTAGGACGCATATTTATGGTCAGATATGGCTAAAAGAAATTTTTTATACAAAAAGATTTAATATTTTTAGAGGACTTGGATGGAAGTGATCACGAATTAACGTCCTTTTGGTTTTAGGACGCATATTTAAGGTTTTATAGCCAAAGGAAATTTTTTATAATTTTTTTTTTTGGGATTTGGATGGAATTTTAAATTTTTTGGGGGTGATTACGAATTAACGTCGATTTCGCTCTACAACGACCAAAAGAAGTTTTTGTATAAAAAATTGAAGTTTTTTTGGGATTTGGATGGAATTTTCAATTTTTTTGGGAGTGATCACGAGTTCTATTTTCTCTAGGACGCATATTTAAGGATGGAATTCTCAATTTTTTGGAGATGATCACGAATTAACGTCGATTTCGCTCTAGGACAGCCAAAAGGAGTTTTTCATATAAAAATTTTAATATTTTTTTTTTGGGATTTGGATGGAATTTAAAATTTTTGGAGGTGATCACGAATTAACGTCCTTTTGGTTCTAGGACGCATATTTAAGAATTTATAGCCAAAAGAAGTTTTTCATATAAAAATTTGATTTTTTTGGATTTGGATGTAATTTTCAATTTTTTTGTGGGTGATCACGAATTAATGTCTTTTTGGCCGTAGGACGTATATTTAAGGATTTACAGCCAAAGAAAGTTTTTTATACAAAAATTTTTATTTTTGGGGATTTGGATGGAATTTTAAGTTTTTTTTTGGGGTGATCACGAGTTAACGTCCTGTTGGCTCTAGGACGCATATTTAAGGATTTATGGCCAAAAGAAGTTTTTCGTATTAAAATTTGTTTTTTTTTTTTGGGATTTGGATGGAATTCTCAATTTTTTTGGGGGTGATCACGAATTAACGTCGATTTCGCTCTAGGACGACCAAATGAAGTTTTTGTACAAAAAATTTAAGTTTTTTTTTGGGATTTGGATGGAATTTTAAATTTTTTTGGAGTGATCACGAGTTAACGTCCTGTTGGCTCTAGGACGCATATTTAAGGATGGAATCCTAATTTTTTGGGGGTGATCACGAATTAACGTCTTTTTGGCTGTAGGACGCATATTTAAGGATTTACAGCCAAAGGAAATTTTTTTATACAAAAAAATTTTAATTTTTTTTGAGGGGGGGGGGGGGGGGGGTATTTGGATGGAATTTTCAATTTTTTTGGGGTGATCACGAGTTAATTTTTTGGGGGTGATCACGAATTAACGTCGATTTCGCTCTAGGAAGACCAAAAGAAGTTTTTGTAGAAAAAATTTAAGTTTTTTGTTTTGGGATTTGGATGGAATTTTAAATTTTTTTGGAGTGATCACGAGTTAACGTCCTGTTTTCTCTAGGACGAATATTTAAGGATGGAATCCTAATTTTTTGGGGGTGATCACGAATTAACGTCTTTTTGGCTGTAGGACGCATATTTAAGGATTTACAGCCAAAGGAAATTTTTTTATACAAAAAATTTTAATTTTTTTTGGGGGGATTTGGATGGAATTTTCAATTTTTTTGGGGTGATCACGAGTTAATGTCCTTTTGGCTGTAGGACGCATATTTATGTCTAGATGTGGCTAAAATAAATTTTTCATATAAATTTGGATTTGGATGGAATTTTCAATTTTGGTGGTGATCAATTTATGGGGGGAGTGAGTTAATGTGCTGTCGACTCTAGGACGCATATTTAAGGATTAAATAAAATTTGCTCCTCCAAGAAATTTCAGATATCAAATCTGGAGATCGGTTTATATGGGGCTGCATAATTTTCAAATTTTTGTCAATTTTAGAAAACATATACATATACCCCTTTCCGACCTATAACCGATCCACGTGATAGATTTTCCTAAATTTTTGAATTCTGTTATTTATGTGTACATAGAACATTTTAAATTATTAAGTTTGTTCAGTTTGATGTTGTATCCTGTTTTTTCAGGATACGCACAATTGTTGCAGTCCCGTAAATTCCGGTAAAAGCCCGGACGTAAAAATATCAAAAAACACAAAATAATCACGAAGTTACTGTTTGCATACAATATTTAATATTTTTTCTTATTGAAAACACTTGTTTGATGAAATATTCCACAATTTAAATAATTTTAATTTATTTGCAAACCTACCTCTTCCATTCATTTTTACAAATACGCAAAGTTCACTGCTGAAACTACAAAATGAATATGAAAAACAAATATTTATAACGGTTCTTCACATTCTTAGACAAAGAGAGAGCATACACAATTATTTTTATGCCGCTCTTATCGCAGTACGTTATATATTAAATAAATTATAGAGACTTAAACTTAACCGCACAATTGTGCGTACACGGTCGGAAAGGGATACATATATATAACATCACGTAACAGCTAATATTTGCTTTTCGAAGAAGTCCGCTACAGTCCACTTGCAGTACCATCCGTCCTACATGGTTAGGTTAGGTTAGGTGGCAGCCCGATGTATCAGGCTCACTTAGACTATTCAGTCCATTGTGATACCACATTGGTGAACTTCTCTCTTATCACTGAGTGCTTCCCGATTCCATATTAAGCTCAATGACAGGGGGCCTCCTTTTTATAGCCGAGTCCGTACGGCGTTCCACATTGCAGTGAAACCACTTAGAGAAGCTTTGAAACCCTCAGAAATGTCACCAGCATTACTGAGGTGGGATAGTCCACCGCTGAAAAACTTTTTGGTGTTCGGTCGAAGCAGGAATCGAACCCACGACATTGTGTATGCAAGGCGGGCATGCTAACCATTGCACCACGGTGGCTCCCAAGCCAACCTACATGAACAGTAATTACTTGTGTCAAGCTTGCTTCATTCAGAAGTTAGTCTCTGAATTTCATTGTCATTGTTTTGATGTGTCATAAATTTAATAAAACATCCTAGTCTATTAGCAATAACCACAACCTACGATTAATCTAGATATTTCTCTCTTTATAGTTTTTATTTGTTAGTGTATATAAATTAAATAGGCTTATTGGGCTTTGGAAAAATAGTGTTAGTATATTAAATGTCTAATAATTTAAATATTTCTTTATTGTATTCATAATCTTACTTTCTCATAACCCAATGTCATTTATGTCATATTTCATAATTAAATAACATTCAAGAAAATTATTTCTCTGAACGACAAGAGAAGCAGTTGCGTTGTTGGTGGGAGGGAAAAATTTTAAATATTTTTTTTCTTCTCCTTATAAACCAGTTCAGAAAGAATACGTGTCATAAAAATAAATCTTTCGGCATCAAACTTAGTTCACTCAATAACGATGCCTATTCGCTTTGTTGGGGCAATAACTAGATATTCACTTCTTAGCTTCTACGTCTCTGCTGCAGATGTAAGCAGGCAGGCTATTGTAAATCCTTTAATCATATGCCTTCGTAAACCTGGCATTGTAATATCTCTAGAGAATTATGCAAACATTTTACTTTTCTCCCATCTGCAATTTATGTCTCAAAGTATTCTAGTTATTTTGCAATTTTCAACTATTGTTGCAACCCTTGAAACACAATACTCCATATTCACATATAGAACTGAAGGCCTTCAAATGCAGCAGTTACAAATGCAGTGTTTTTAATGTCTATCCTAGGTTCTGTGCAGTTACAAAGATTAACTAAGATTTCATGCAGTTGGAAATATAAGTCATTTCTTGCTTTTTTTCTTCAGAAATATGAAATGAATAAGAGATACCTGGAATTTTCGTTTTTTCTTTCATTTTGTGTGGGAGAGTACCATGTTATGATAGATATTGAATTGCTTGGAAAAAATGTCTCAAAACAATTCCAATTAATTTCTGTTTTACATTTATGAAAAGGTAAATCTTGAGATAGATTTTATAAACTAAGGGAAGATTTGAATTATTCTTAGAAAATATTAAAAGGGCAAGAAAGGAAATGAAATGTTTTTGTATATTTTATTAAAACCCTATACGAATTTTTTGAGACAATAAGTTATTGAAAAGAAAACGTCAATACCAAGAGTTAGATAAAAACGCATTTTTGTCCATATTTCGACAGAAACATGTCTACACTAAAAAAAGCTAAAAACACGCTAAAAGGAACATGTAAAGACAGAAAGAGATATGAACAAGTATATACGGCCGCAAGTTCGGCCAGGCCGAATCTTATGTACCCACCACCATGGATTGCGTAGAAACTTCTACGAAAGACTGTCATCCACAATCGAATTACTTGGGTTGTGGTATCTTAAAACTTCTTATTCCTGCATGGTTGTTGGATACCATATACTAACATCACGTACCAAATTTCAACCGAATGGGAAGTATTTTGCTCTTCCAAGGGGCTCTGGAGGTCAAATCTGGGGATCGGTTTATATGGGGCCTATATATAATTATGGACCGATATCGACCAATTTTTGCATGGGAGTTTGAGGCCATATATTAACACCACGTACCAAATTTCAACTGAATCAGATGAATTTTGGTCTTCCAAGAGGTTCTGGAGGTCAAATCTGGTGATCGGTTTATATGGGGGCTATATATAATTATGAGCCGATGTGGACCAATTTTTGCATGGTTGTTAGAGACCATATACTAACATCACGTACCAAATTTCAGCCATATCGGATGAAATTTGCTTCTCTTAGAGGCCTCGCAAGCCAAATCTGGGGATCGGTTTATATGGGGGCTATATATAATTATGGACCGATGTGGACCAATTTTTGCATGGTTGTTCGAGACCATATACTAACACCACGTACCAAATTTCAGCCGGATCGGATGAAATTTGCTTCTCTTAGATGCCTCGCAAGCCAAATCGGGGGATCGGTTTATATGGGGGCTATATATAATTATGGACCGATGTGGACCAATTTTTGCATGGTTGGTAGAGACCATATACTAACACCATGTACCAAATTTCAGCCGGATCGGATGAAATTTGCTTCTCTTAGGGGCCTCGCAAGCCAAATCGGGGGATCGGTTTATATGGGGGCTATATATAATTATGGACCGATGTGGACCAATGGTAGATTGGTGTACCATTTGAAAAAACTATTGAAGGGCATATAAACTTAAATCAAATTATTTTATTAAACTTAATTGCTACATACTAAAACCACGTAGTAAATTTCAACTGAATCGCATGAAATTTGCTTCTCTAAGAGGCTCCGCAACTTAATCTGGGGATCGGTTAATATGGGCGCTGTATATAGTTATGGACTGATATGGACCAATAGGTGTTAGAGTCCATATACTTACACCACGTACCAATCTGGGGATCGGTTAATATGGGAGCGGTACATAGTTATGGACCGATATGGACCAATAGGTGTTAGAGTCCATTTACTTACACCACGTACCAAATTTCAACTGGATCGGTTTATATGGAGTCTATATAATTATGAACCGATATAAAACAATTTTGGGACGGGTGTTAAAGGCCGGATGAAGTTTACCCCTCCAAAAGGATCCACATGAAAAATCTGGGGGTCCTTTTAAATGGAGACTATGCCTATACGTGCTCCGCTATGACCCATTTAGAATACCATTGGACCAACATCACTATCAACTACATGTGCCGTTTTAAGTCAATAGCTTGCTATTGACGGACAGACAGATATCGCTAGACCGACTCAGAATTTCACCACAACTTCACAACTTCGAATGGTTGGTCAGGGCTACCCCTTCTTCGAAGCATATTCACTATGTATAGAAAAGTCTTTCGACTGTTGGTTAACCTTTGAACTAGAGGTGTGCGCGTGACACGAAATTCTGGTGACACGCGTGATTCACGCTTGAATCACGTGAGTCGTGAACAAAATCCAAAGCAACTCTCGTGAATGTGCGTGAATGGGACAAAAATAAATATGTCGTGCGTGAGAAATAAAATCGGTTCGCGAGTGTGCGTGAATAAAATTTCTGCAAAATCGCGCTCACGAATATAAACAAGATTTAATTCACACTGAAATTAATTTGGCTCTCGAAGTACTATTTTCTATTTTTGAATTTTGTTACCTTTGCTGATTTCCGTTTGGAAAATATCGTGAGTCTCGTGAATTTGTCGTGAATCACGTGAATAGTCGTGAATCGTGCGTGAGCGTGAGTCTTTAAAAGTAGTTCGCGCGTGAGCGTGCGTGAGTACTGGTTTTCATTTCGTGAATGTGCGTGAGTGGTATTGCCTACCACACATATCGTGCGTGAACAAATATTTTGCTTCGTGAATGTGCGTGAGTGTGAGTGAAATTTCAGTCACGAGCACACCTCTACTCTGAACTGTATTGGTTTGATACTACATCGATGTTAAACTCTAATACGGCCACGGCTGCCACAGCTCCGACAGTTTCGTCACAGCCAAAATTATGAGCAACATGCACAGTTGGTAGAATTGTACTAAAAATTTTAGTTCTTTTGTTGTTTGGTTAATTGGTAGAATTTATGATGTTTTGATAGATTTTGCAAAATATTCCTCTCCAACTTCTTAGAAATTTTCAAATTTTCTATAAAAATGAAATTTTAACAATTTTTTTGTAGAAATAAAATTTTGACGAAATTTTCTTCAGAAATATAATTTTGACAAAATTTCCTATAGAAATAAAATGTTGGCAAAATTTTCTATAGAAATAAAATGTTGGCAAAATTTTCTATTGAAGTAAAATTTTGACAAAATTTTATACAAACATAAATTTTCCAAAAATTCTCTAACAAAAATCTACAGAAATGAAATTTTGACATTATTTCCCATTGAAATTAAATTTTGACAAAATATTCTATAGAAATGAAATTTTGACAAAATTTTCCATTGAAATTAAATTTTGACAAAATATTCTATAGAAATAAAATTTCTACAAAATTTTCTGTAGAAATAAAATTTTTATAAAATTTTAGATAGAAATACAATTGTGACCAAATTGTCTATTGAAGTGAAATTTTGACAAAATTTTCTATTGAAGTGTAATTTAAAAAAAAATTAAATTTTGGCAAAATTTTCTATAAAAATAAAATTTTGAGAAAATTTTCTATAGAAATAAAATTTCGAGAAATTTTTTTTATAGAAATAAAATTTTGACAAAATATTCTATAGAAATAATATTTTGACAAAATTTTCTATAGAAAAAAATTACAAAATTTTCTATGGAAATAAAATTTTACACACTTTTCCATAGAAATGAAATTTTGAGAAAATTTTCGATAGAAAAAGATTACAAAATTTTCTATGGAAATAAAATTTTGACAAAATTTTCTATAGAAATAAAATTTTGAGAAAATTTTCTATTGAAAAAAAAATTTGGCAAAATTTTCTATTGAAAAAAAATTTTGACAATATTTTCTATATAAATAAAATTTTGAGAAAACTATCTATAGAAATAAAATGTTGAGAAAATTTTCTAAAGAAATAAAATTTTGACAAAATTTTTTATAAAAAAAAATGTTGGCAAAATTTTCTATTGAAGTAAAATTTTGACAAAATTTTCGATATAAATATCTAGAGAAATAAAATTTTGATAAAATTATCTATAGAAATAAAATTTTGACAAAATTTTCTCTAGAAATTTATTTGAAAAAAGTTTTAATAGAAATAAAATTTTGCAAAATTTTCTAAAGAAATAAAATTTTGACAAAATTTTCTATAGAAATAAAATTTTGACAAAATTTTCTCTAGAAATTTATTTGAAAAAAGTTTTAATAGAAATAAAATTTTGCAAAATTTTCTAAAGAAATAAAATTTTGACAAAATTTTCTATAGAAATAAAATTTTGACAAAATTTTCTATAGAAATAAAATTTTGACAAAATTTTCTATAGAAATAAAATTTTGATAAAATTTTCTATAGAAATAAAATTTTGACAAAATTTTCTATAGAAATAAAATGTTGACAAAATTTTCTACAGAAATGAAATTTTGCCAAAAATTTTCTGTAGAAGTAAAATTTTGACAAAACTTTCTATAGAAATAAAAGGACAAAACTTTCTAAAGGATAAAAGACTATTTTTATCTCAAATGGCAACCGTTCATTGTTGCAAATAGCAAAGGCATTTAGGGAAAAAAAATTACAAAATTTTCTATGGAAATAAAATTTTGACAATCTTTTCTATAGAAATGATATTTTGAGAAAATTTTCTATAGAAAAAAATTACAAAATTTTCTACTGAAATAAAATTTTGACAAAATTTTCTATAGAAATAAAATTTTGAAAAAAATTTCTATTGAAACAAAATTTTGGCAAAATTTTCTATTGAAAAAAAAAAAAAAAATGTTGACAATATTTTCTATATAAATAAAATTTTGAGAAAATTATCTTTGGAAATAAAATTTTGGGAAAATTTTCTATAGAAATAAAATTTTGCCAAATTTTCTATAGAAATGAAATTCTGACAAAATTTTCCATTGAAATAAAATGTTGACAAAATTTTCTAAAGAAATAAAATTTTGACAAAATTTTTTATAGAAATAAAATTTTGGAAAATATTTCTATTGAACAAAATTTTCTCTAGAAATTTATTTGAAAAAAGTTTTAATAGAAATAAAATTTTGCAAAATTTTCTAAAGAAATAAAATTTTGACAAAATTTTCTATAGAAATAAAATTTTGACAAAATTTTCTATAGAAATAAATTTTGACAAAATTTTCTATAGAAATAAAATTTTGACAAAATTTTCTATAGAAATAAAATGTTGACAAAATTTTCTACAGAAATAAAATTTTGGCAAAAATTTTCTGTAGAAGTAAAATTTTGACAAAACTTTCTAAAGAAATAAAAGGACAAAACTTTCTAAAGGATAAAAGATTATTTTTATTTCATTGTTCATTGTTGCATTCCGTTCATTGTTGCAAATAGCAAAGGCATTTAGGGAAAAAAAAATTACAAAATTTTCTATGGAAATAAAATTTTGACAAAATTTTCTACAGAAATAAAATTTTGAGAAAATTTTCTATTGAAACAAAATTTTGGCAAAATTTACTATTGAAAAAAAAAAATGTTGACAATATTTTCTATATAAATAAAATTTTGAGAAAATTATGTTTAGAAATAAAATTTTGAGAAAATTTTCTATAGAAATGAAATTATGACAAAAATTTCCATTGAAATAAAATTTTGACAAAATTTTCTAAAGAAATAAAATTTTGACAAAATTTTCTATAGAAATAAAATTTTGGCAAGATTTTCTATTGAAGTAAAATTTTGACAAATTTTTCTATATAAATAAAATTTTGAGAAAATTATCTATAGAAGAAAAAATTTGAGAAGATTATCTATAGAAATAAAATTTGGCAAAATTAAAATTTTCTCTAGAAATAAAATTTTGATATAATTTTTAATAGAAATAAAATTTTGATAAAATTTTCTATAGAAATAAAATTTTGACAAAATTTTCTATAGAAAAAAAATTTTGAAAAAATTTTCTACAGAAATAAAATTTTGACGAAAATTTTCTGTAGAACTAAAATTTTGACAAAACTTTCTATAGAAATAAAATTTTGAGATAACTGTTTGAAAAAATAAATGTATTCAAAATAGTTTTTTTTTTGTTTTTCGTAAAATTTTCACCAAATTTGGTAGGTTATTTTTGTCTCAAATGGCACCCGTGGCAGCATGTGTTATCACGATATATCTTGAAATATCTTCTGAGATAATTTTCGATATTGGTATTTGGTAACTATGGCTATTTTTCAACTTTCTTGATATTCCTAAATTGCTAAGATCGTATGCGGGTTAAACCATTGAGTGAAATCAATGTTGAAGGTTATACTATCAACCTGAATAAACTGCCTCCGGTATTTACATTTCCCCAAATTGCTGGCAAAAAAAGAACAACAAAAAAATTAAAACCCTTCTCCAAAAACACACCTAATATTAGCATTTCATAACAACAAATACGAATTTGATTAGCTCACTTGTGCAAAATTATGCCAGAATTTCATTGTTGCAAATAGCAAGGGCATTTAGGGTAAAATCAAAAATCAAGCCAGCAGTATTTGTAGGGGGTTTCATTTTGCAAGAAAAAAAAGTGCTAAAAAGGAAATCATAGGGAACAGGATTAGACATTTCCTGCTTATAAAAGGTCTGGGAGGGATGGTGAACGTGTGCGTAACAAACAAAAAAGGAGTCCGGTTGTTTTTTCTTGTTCATGCAATCTACTGTAAAAAAGGACATCAACATTTTGTGTCCTTCCTTAACGTACTCGTCCAACATTGAAGCATAAAAAGAACTTGAATTGATTTATTAGCTAACTAAACATTTTGTAAGCGTTTTGCGAGCAGCAACAGCAGTGCAAAGATGACACACACATATACAAAAATATTAAATCGTATTTAAACACAATGTTTTTTTTCTTAAGAAGAGGGAGGAGAAGGTGTCGAATTATTTCTTGTATTTTTTTTTTCCTCTCTGTGGATCTTTATCCCAAAAGGAAACTTTCTTACGACCTTTCTTTTGAAGTGAAATCAAGCCTTAATCCTTTACAAGTGTTTCTTGGTTCTTTAGCTCGCTCGGCAGTGGGTGGTGTGGGGATTTCTTAGTATTTTTGTTGCTCCAGCATGTCCTCGTTCATAGACCAAATTTTATTGCCATCGTAAAAGTTTGTCTCTTGAAAACTTTTCAGTTTCTATTTTTATACCCTATAAAAGTTTGTGGTGCCAAAAGCAATGTCGATTTCATAGGATGTTTGTAACAGTTATATGTCCGTCCATCCATCTAATGTAAATAGTTTAGCAAAAATACTAAATATAATATTAAAAATTTTTTAAACATTTAGCAATGGGAAATGCTTCTTTGTCATATCCTTCTATTATTCTAGACCATTGATGAGAGAAACTTGTCTTTAGTGGATAATAAATGGGTAATAGTATTAAATATTATGTCAATACTTTGTCTAATTCTTTCTTTTCTGGTGAATGATATGGCCATGATAAAATCGTTTTTATTAAGGAAAAGATTTGTGATTACGAGTATATGGATTTTTTTTTTTTTTGTTTTTTGAAAATTTATGGCCTCCAGAATTTTTGTTTTGAATAAAATCTTCATAAAGGAATTTAATTCTTTTTTTTGTTATTTCGTATATTTGGTCTAGTTTTAAAATGTAGTCCACTTCTTTTGTGTCTTTTTGTGACTGGCACAGTGTAACCCCCGGATACTTATCCTATTCTTCAAAACTTCTTCAACACCACATATTTACGTGCAATAATGCTATATGAAGACAAAAAAAAAACTTTTTTTAAAACAGTCATGTTCATAAATATTGAGACAAAATTGCGAAATTTATGATGAAAATGATTACAACATATGAGGGAGAACCTGATTTTGTAGAAATTGGTGTAGGAATGTCCTATGTTGTCCATAGGAACCGACTAAAGATACCAAACAAAACCGTTAATAAGTTGTCTTTAAAATTTGCTTCAAAATGTGCTATAGAAAAATATGAATATTGTATAATTTTAGTACATAAAAAAAATATTTTGTTTTTTTAAATGGAATTATTGGTACTCTTTGTCCAAGTCCGATCGGGTTCCAATTACAGTTGTGACATTTGGTAGAATTATGCCACAATTGATAGATATTTTGCTGTTTGGTATTATATTGGTAAAATCCTAACATTTCTAAAATGTTCCCTACCAACGAACGATACACTTGAAGTACACTTCTCCGATGCTCACGTTTAAGACAATTTTTATAGGATGGGGGTATATTTTTAAGATCCCATAGATTATATATATTTTGGGTACATATATATTCGGTTGAAATTTGGTACGTGGTATTTATATATGGCCTCCAACATCCATGCAAAAGTTGGTTATACAGGCCATAATTATATATCCCCCATATAAACCGATCCTCAGATTTGAACTCCGGAGCTTCTTAAAGGAGCAATTTCGATTCGGTTGAAACTTGTACATTGAGTTAGTATATGGCCTCTAACAACCATGCCAAAATTGGTCCATATCAGTCCATAATTATATATAGCCCCCTATTTTAAACCGATTCTCAAATTTTGCTTCCGGATCCTTTTGGAGGAGCAAATTTCATCCGATCCAGTTGAAATTTGGTACATGATCTAAGTATGTAGAATTGAACAACCATACAAAAATTAGTCCATATCGGTCCATAATTATATATAGCCCCCATTCAAACCGATCCCCTGAATTTTCTTCTGGAGCCTCTTGGAGGAGTAAATTTCATCCGATTCGGTTGAAATTTTGTACGTCATGTTGGTATATGGTCTTTAAAACCCTTGCAAAAATTGGTCCATATCGGTCTGTAGTTATATAGAGGTGACTTCAGGAGCCTCCTGGAAGAGCAATTTTTTTCCAATCCAGTTTGAATTTTGTGTGTGGTTGCAAATCGTGTCTTTAAACATCCTTGCAAAGATTGGTCCATATCGACTCTTAAAATTTATATAGCCTCCATACACACCGCTCTCGAGATTATAACTATGTAGCCTCTTGGAAGAGAAAATTTCATCCGATTTGGAACGTAATGTCATTATCTCCATAATATATCCATTTGGCATCATAACTATATATAGCCCCCATATAAATCGATCCTCAGATTTGATTCCTGGAGCCTATTGGAAGAGCAAATTTTATCTGACCTAGTATATATATTCTGGATCGTGGTGAAATTCTGAGTCGATCTGAGCATGCCCGTCCGTCCGTCTTTTGAAATCACGCTAAATTCCGAAAGAAACACGCTATCGACTTCAAACTTGGCACAAGTAGTTGTTATAGGTCGGATGGTATTGCAAATAAGGCATATCGGTCCACTTTTACGTATAGCGCCCATATAAACGGAACCCCAAATTTGGCATGCGGATCCTCTAAGAGGAGCAAATTTCATCCGATCCGGCTGAAATTTGGTACGTGGTGTAACTATATGGTCTCTAACACCCTGAAAAAATTGGTCCACATCGGTCCATAATTATACATAACCCCCATATAAACCGTTCCCCAAATTTGATCTCCGGAGCCTCTTGGAGAAGCAAAATACATCCGATCCGGTTGAAATTTGCAGCGTAATGTTAGTATATGGCCGCTAATAACCATGCCAAAATTGTCCATATATAGCCGATTCCCAATCAAACAAAAATTGGTCCATATCGGTTCATAATCATGGTTGTAACTCGAGCCAAAAAAAATCTATAGTCTATAATTTTGTCAACATTTTATTTCTATAGAAAATTTTGACAAAATTTTATTTCTGCAGAAAATTTTGTTAAAATTTTATTTCTATGGAAAATTTTGTCCAAATTTTACTTCTATAGAAAATGTTGTCAAAATTTTATTTCTATAGAAACTTTTATAAAAATTTTATTTCTATAGAAAATTTTGTCAAACTTAATTATATACGTGTTTAATCGGCTTTTTTTAGTTTAATATATACCACATCTGGACTACCTTGCAATTTAGAAGACGGTGTTAGGAAGCTTTAAGATACCTTGCCATCGGCAAGTGATACCGCAACCCAAGTAATTCGATTGTGGATGACAGTCTTCAGTAGAAGTTATTACGCAATCCATGGTGGAGGGTATATAAGCTTCGGCCTGGCCGAACTTACGGCCGTATATACTTGTTGGAAATAATTCTGAACTTTTGAACGGATAAAGATATCAACATAAGGTTTTCTGTGTGTGGGAGCTGAGGTGTTTGTATTTTAGCTGTAAACTCGGCAATTTTGAACCGATTTCGATTTGCACACTTGACTGTACTACTAATTAGATTCCTCGTGCAAAATCTAGCCAAAATTCCAGCTTCTGGGGTCATATAAAACACTTTCAAAATCCGGTGTTGCTGTAGAAACCAGAGTTTTGCCTAGATTTTCTTGAAATTTTGCACGAGGAGTCTAATTAGTAGTACAGTCAATTGTGCACAATTTGGTGGAAATCGATTTAGATTTAGATAGCTACCATATATATCTATTGTCCGATATATAATGATTAAAATTCGATATTTTTTTGAAATTCTAATCCACTCAAAAACGGAACTTCTAACTCCAAAATACTAACCCTACTTTGTCAAAATTTTGGAAAAATAAAATAAAAATAAATTGTGGGGCCCATATCTTGCGGACGGTAAAAGATAATTGAACTTGCGAACTTGTTTGTAGAGCTTTACAAATTCTACCCAGCAAAGAAAAATCATCGAAATCGGTTCAAAATTGCGGAGTTTACAACTAAAACAAAATTTCATACCCCCGAGGTGACAAACTTTGAACGCCTACAGGTCATCCCGTGGACGCATTGGGGACCCACAAATTTTCAAAATTAGAGGAAGACACCTCAGCTTTCACATACAGAAAAAATTATGTTGATATCTTCATCCGTTCAAAAGTTGCAGAATTATTTAAAAAAGTGATTTGGAACTACTGTGCGGCAGCCAGATTTTACTTCTGTACGTGATGTCAGAAGACCTATTCTAAGAACCTTGTTAAAATTTATCCATATCGATGTATTATTATTTAAACTTAAAAATAAACCAAATTTGACTTATTGTTAAACGTTCCCAATATGTGTGGCCTTAACTGCCAGTCATAAATGGTTCAAAATCGAATTATAATTGTATATGGTCTCTTCCCTATAAACCGATCAAGAAGAAACCAAATGGTCTGACTTACAATTTGGAAGACAATGTTAGAAATTTTTAAGATACCTCGCTGTTGACAACTTATACCACAAACTAAATAATTCGATGACAATCGTGGGATGTGGATGACAATCGTTGGTAGATCGTTGTATTCAATTTGTGGTGGAGGCTACATAAGCTTCGGCTTAATCGAATTTTCGTCCATATATACTTGCTATTCTACTCACAAGTTGGTATATCGATTGGAATCAAATGAGCTCAGACGTTTGCAACTAAAGTAGTTTATTTAAATGTGCTTGTGTGCATATTGTACACTTGTCTATAAATACTCAAGCTTCGCTTGAGTTACATATCACCATAGTCATCAACCTACGACTATGGTGATATGTGTGTGTAGATGAATGTAGAAGCTACGAGGCCCGGTGGATAGTGAGATGACTTACAAAGGGTGGTTCCGTCCGGAAAAATGTAAAATTTTAAAATTTAATATTTGCATCTAAATTGTTTGTATTAAGGTAGAGAAATTTGTGAGAACAAAAATTAAAGTAGTAGTGAGAAAGATTTAGTGAATATGCAAGTATGTAGTCTGAAAATTATTTTCTTTTTTTTTAGGTAGCTTTTAGTACCTTTTTTATATCTTGTAAAAGAAGTCACAAAAATTCTATGGTTTTCTTCCAAAACAACTTCCGTCTCGTAAATAGAAAACTCGAAACGATGTCTGTTGGTCTACAATTTCGTTTGGTATGAGTTTTATTATTTATGTCTTTATTAAGGAATAAACCATATCAAATTACCATATAGTATTAAATGAGATAGGTACTAAAAACAAAGATTTTGTATGAGCTGCGCTGCTTAATACTAAATTTTAATAAAATTGGATTTATTTTGCCTGAAATTGCATTTGCTCAACTTTTTTTTTTTTGAAAACAGCTTGGACAAAATCCATTGAAATTCCAAAAAGAGTAAGAGCTCATCGATGCACAAAAAAGTTAGTCTAGAAAGAGCCTCTTTGGCTCTTTTACTCCGATTGCACGAAAGTGGCCAGTTACCGAATTTGGGTTTCTCCGATGAGATGCACATTGACAAGTTTGTGAAACAAATGATGGGGTTTACTTGCCAAATAGGTCAACTGAACATGCAGGCCTTCAATTGCCATCAGAATCCAAGCGATGCCGATGGTCACTCTCCGCTTGTTTTCATCAAAATAAATGCCACCTATTATCGAGAAAATGTTAAAAAAATTAAAAAATATAGTATAAAGCGACCGACTTTACATCTTTTTTAAATTTTTTTATTTGATTTAATTATTCTCCATTAACCAACTTTAACCGCTGAAAGTCTTGAGAAATATTTCATTAATAAACATGATTCAATTTCCTTACAAAATGCAGACAAAAAATAAGACGTAAGTCATGTTTCAAATCTTACAATGCTAAATATTATATCACATTACATTAGAGTTACTTGAAATAATTTTATCAATACTGTATGTATGACATTTTGAGGAGATAAACTATGAAAAAGTAAAAGCTTTCAAACCTTCGCATTCACTTACATACTTGCAGACTTTTTTTAGTAAGTTTATTGAGTTATGCAACATATTGTTCCTAAGTATCATGTTTTGACACATTTGATAATCTTATCTTTTTCCTAAGAAAAAAAAAAAATCATACGCCTTCAAATAGACAAAAAAAAATCTGGAAGTGAAAGGCAACTTAGTGTGCTGATGTCCATTTGATAAAACAAAAAAATTGGACCAACAAGAGAATCGTCTCCTATAAAGAAGCAAAAAGAAACTCGGGTAAAAAGTTTTATAATTTAAGAAAATATGTGTGGCGTTTATTTTCCTATAATCCATTAGGAATGTTTTAAAAGCTGCTATAATTACACTAAGCAACAAATAATCTAATCAAAATGTTTTTTTTTTCAGTCCGAAATGCTATCCTTCGAAACACCCATCATCTACGATACCTTTTTTATACCCTCCATCATAGGATGGGGGTATATTAACTTTGTCATTCCGTTTGTAACACATCGAAATATTGCTCTAAGACCCCATAGAGTATATATATTCTGGGTCGTGGTGAAATTCTGAGTCGATCTAAGCATGTCCGTCCGTCCGTCCGTCCGTCCGTCCGTCTGTTGAAATCACGCTAACTTCCGAACGAAACAAGCTATCGACTTGAAACTTGGCACAAGTAGTTGTTATCGGAAGTAGTTGTTATCGAAGTAGGTCGGATGGTATTGAAAATGGCCCATATCGGTCCACTTTTACGTATAGCGCCCATATAAAGGGACCCTCAGATTTGGCTTGTGGAGCCTCTAACAGAAGCATATTTCATCCGATCCTGCTGAAATTTGGTATATGGGGTTGGTATATGGTCTCTAACAACCATGCAAAAATTAGCCCACATCAGTCCATAATTATATATAGCCCCCATATAAACCGATCCCCAGATTTGGCTTGCGGAGCCTAAAAGAGAAGCAAATTTCATCCGCTCCGGCTGAAATTTGGTATATGGTGCTGGTATATGGTCTCTAACAACCATGCAAAAATTGGTTCACATCGGTCCATAATTATATATAGCCCCCATATAAACCGATCCCCAGATTTGGCTTGCGGAGCCTCAAAGAGAAGAAAATTTCATCCGATCCGGCTGAAATTTGGTACATGATGTTGGTATATGGTCTCTAATAACCACGCAAAAATTGGTCCATATCGGACCTTAATTATATATAGCCCCCATATAAACCGATCCCCAGATTTGGCTTGTGGAGCCTCTAAGAGAAGCATATTTCATCCGATCCGGATGAAATTTGGTACATGGTGTTGGTATATGGTCTCTAACAATCATGCAAAAATTGGTCCACATCGGTTCATAATTATATATAGCCCCATATAAACCGATCCCCAGATTTGGCTTGCGAAGTCTCCAAGAGAAGCAAATTTCATCCAATCCGGTTGTAATTTGGAACATGGTGTTAGTATATGATCTTTAACAACCGTGCCAGAATTGGTCCATATCGGTCCATAATTATATATAGCCCCCATATAAAACATTCTCCAGATTTTACCTCCGGAGCCTCTTGGAGGAGCAAAATTCATCCGATCCGGTTCAAATTAGGAACGTGGTGTTAGTATATGGTCGCTAACAACCATACCAAAATTGGTCCAATCACACAAAAATTGGTCCATATCGGTTCATAATCATGGTTGGCACTAGAGCCAAAAATAATCTACCAACATTTTATTTCTATAGAAATTTTATTTCTATAGAAAATGTTGTCAAAATTTTATTTCTATAGAAAATTTTGTCAAAATTTTATTTCTATAGAAAATTTTGTCAAAATTTTATTTCTATAGAAAATTTTGTTCAAATTTTATTCGGTTCATAATCATGGTTGTTACTCGAACCAAAAATAATCTACCAAGATTTTATTTCTATAGAAAATTTTGTCAAAAGTTTATTTCTATAGAAAATTTTGTTAACATTTTATTTCTGTAGAAATTTTTGTCAAAATTGTCTTTCTATAAAAAATTTTGTCAACATTTTTATTCCTACAGAAAATTGTGTGAAAATTTTATTTCTATAAATTTTTATTCTATACAATTTAGAAGATGGTGTTAGGAGGTTTTAAGATACCTTGCCATCGGCAAGCGTTACCGCAACTTAAGTAATTCGATTGTGGATGGCAGTGTTTAGATGAAGTTTCTACGCAATCCATGATGAAGGGTACATAAGCTTCGGCCTGGCCGAACTTACGGCCGTATATACTTGTTTTTCTTTTAAAGTTTTCATGAAATTTTTAATATTTTTGGGAATTTTTTTATTCACCATTAATCTTTCTCTATTCTTAATATTTTTGAAAATGTTAGTTCTGATTTTAGAAATTGATTTATGTGTTATTCAATTCATGTTGCGTTGATTTTTTTTATGTTAAATGCAAAAATATTGTGAATATTGTCATCTGGTTAATGTGTTTGACCAAATTACAAAATGCTGTTCGGTTAGTGCAAATCAATTGCATTTTTTTCGTTTGGCTTTTGCTGTTTTTTTTTTTTTTGTAACAAAAAAATGATAAATGTACTTGTCATTAACACAAAACCAATACAATTTAAATGCATTATCTGACCTGAATTGGGAAATATTTAAACCAGAATATTATATACGCATATATATTTGTTATTAACTATAAATAATTGTTAGAGTTTCCATTAATTTAATATTTAATATTATTATGGGAAATAAATTTTACAGTATGCGGAATTTATATTAAGAGAGGGTTAAATAATTGAAAATTCTATGGAGTTTTTAGCAAACACAAAAATCGAAGTGAATGAAGTAAAATTATATATTAATGTACTAAATACTAATCGGCTCTTTACATTAAAATCGAAAAATCGACTTAAAAATTATGCATGCTGTATGCACCTCAATGGCTTAAAATAATATAAAAAAAAAACAAAACAAGTATACACGGCCGTAAGTTCGGCCAGGCCAAAGCTTATGTACCCTCCACCATGGATTGCGTAGAAACTTCTTCTAAACACTGCCATCCACAATCGAATTACTTAAGTTGCGGTAACGCTTGCCGATGGCAAGGTATCTTAAAACCTCCTAACACCGTCTTCTAAATTGTATGTAACATAAGTCCATACGTGGTATATATTAAATCAAACAAGTATATACGGCCGTAAGTTCGGCCAGGCCAAAGCTTATGTACCCTCCACCATGGATTGCGTAGAAACTTCTACTGAAGACTGTCATCCACAATCGATTTACTTGGATCGCGGTAACTTTTACCGATGACAAGATATCTTAAAACTTCCTAATACCGTAATATATACCACGTAGTCCATACGTATATAATTAAGTTTGACAAAATTTTCTATAGAAATAAAATTTTGACAAAATTTTCTATAGAAGTAAAATTTGGACAAAATTTTCTATAGAAATACGATTTTAACAAAATTTTCTATAGAAATAACATTTTGACAAAATTTTCTATAGAAATAAAATTTTTACTAAATTTTCAAAAGATTTAAAATTTTTACAACATTCTCTATAGAATTAAAATGTTGACAACATTTTCTACAGAAATAAATTTTTGCCAAAATTTTCTATAGAAATAAAATTTGACAAAATTTTCTATAGGAATAAAATTTCGACAAATATTGCTAGATTATTTTTGCTCGAGTGGCAAGCATGATTATGAACCGATATGGACCAATTTTTGTGTGATTGGGATCGGCTATATATAACTATAGACCGATATGGACCAATTTTGGCATGATTATTAGCGGCCATATATTAACACCACGTTGCAAATGTCAACCGGATCGGATGAATTTAGCTCGTCCAAGTGGCTCTGGAGTTCAAATCTGGGGATCGGTTTATATAGGGGCTATATATAATTATGGACTGATATGGACCAATATCATGTACGGACGGACGGACGGACATGCTCAGATCGACTCAGAATTTCACCACGACCCAGAATATATATACTTTATGGGATCTTAGAGCCATATTTCGATGTGTTACAAACGGAATGACAAAGTTAATATACCCCCATCCTATGGTGGAGGGTATAAAAAGATCGATCAAATACGTATATAATTCAGTTTGACAAAATTTTCTATAGACATAAAATTTTGAAAAAATTTTCTATAGAAATAAAATTTTAATAAAATTTTCTATAGAAATAAAATTTAAAAAAAAAAATTTTATAGAAATAAAATTTTGACAAAATTTTCTTTAGAAATAAAAATTTGATAAAATTTTCTACAGAAATAAAATTTTAACAAAATTCTCTATCGAAATAAAATTTTAACAAAATTTTCTATATAAATAAATTTTTGACAAAATCTTCTATAGAAATAAAATTTTAACAAAATTTTCTATACAAATGGTAGATTATTTTTGGCTCGCGTGGCAACCATGATTATGAACCGAATAAACTTGAAACAAATAAAAATTTGACAAATAATAAAAGAAGGATTAAAATTTTGACAAAATTTTCTGTAGAAATAAAATTTTGAAAAAAATTTCTATAGAAATAAAGTTTGGTAGATTATTTTTGGCTCGTGTTGCAACCATGATTATGGACCGATATGGACCACTGTTTGTGTGATTGGAGATCGGCTATATATAACTATAGACCGATATGGACCAATTTTGGTATGGTTGTTAGCGCCATATACTAACACCACGTTCCAAATTTCAACCGAATCGGATGAATTGCTCTTTCAAGGGGCTCCGGAGGTCAAATCTGGGGATCGGTTTATATGGGGTCTATATATAATTATGGACCGATTTCAACCAATTTTTGCATGGTAATTAGAGACCATGTACCAAATTTCAGCCAGATCGGATGAAATTTGCTTCTTTTAGAGGCTCCGCAAGCCAAAATGGGGGATCGGTTTATATGGGGGCTATATATAATTATGGACCGATGTGGACCAATTTTTGCATAGAGACCATATACTTACACCATGTACCAACCACATCGGATGAACAGCCAGATCGGATGAAATTTGCTTCTCTTGGAGGCTCCGCAAGCCAAATCTGCGGATCGGTTTATATGGGGGCTATATATAATTAATGACCGATGTGGACCAATGTTTGCATGGTTGTTAGAGACCATATACTAACTCCATGTACCAAAGTTCAGCCGGATCGGATGAAATTTGCTTCTCTTAGAGGATTCGCAAGCCAAATCAGGGGATCGGTTTATATGGGGGCTATATATAATTATGAACCGATGTAGACCAATTTTTGCATGGTTGTTAGAGACCATATACTAACACTATGTACTCAATTTCAGCCTGATCGGATGAAATTTGCTTCTTTTAGAGCAATCGCAAGCCAAATTTGGGGGTCCGTTTATATGGGGGCTATACGTAAAAGTGGACCGATATGGACCAATTTTAGCATGGTTGTTGGAGACCATATACTAACACCATGTACCAAATTTCAGCTGGATCGGATGAAATTTGCTTCTCTTAGAGCAATCACAAGCCAAATTTGGGGGTCCGTTTATATGGGGGCTATACGTAAAAGTGGACCGATCTGGCCCATTTGCAATACCATCCGACCTACATCAATAACAACTACTTGTGCCAAGTTTCAAGTCGATAGCTTGTTTCGTTCGGAAGATAGCGTGATTTCAACAGACGGACGGACGGACATGCTTATATCAACTCAGAATTTCACCACGACCCAGAATATATATACTTTAGGGGCCTTAGAGCAATATTTCGATGTGTTACAGACGGAATGACAAAGTTAATATACCCCCATCCTATGGTGGAGGGTATAAAAAGGCCGATTAAATACGTATATAATTCAGTTTGACAAAATTTTCTATAGAAATAAAATTTTGACAAAATTTTCTATAGTAATAAAATTTTGATAAAATTTTCTATAGAAATAAAATTTTGGTAGATTATTTTTGGTGATAAGGACCAATTTCTGCGTGATTGGCGATCGGCTATATAAATATAGACCGATATGGACCAATTTTTTCATGGCTGTTAGCGGCCATATACTAGCGCAATGTACCAAATTTCAACCGAATGGGATGAATTTTGCTCCTCCAAAAGGTTCCGGAGGTCAAATCTGGGGATCGATTTATATGAGGGCTATATATAATTACGGACCGATATGGACCAATTTTTGTGTGATTGTTAGATACCATATACTAACACCACGTACCGAATTCGAACCGGATCGGATGAAATTTGCTATTCCAAGAGGCTCCGGAATTCAAATCTGGGGATCGGTTTATATGGGGCCCATATATAATTTTGCACCGATATGGATCAATTTTTGCATGGTTGTTAGAGACCATATACTAACACCATGTACCAAATTGCAAACGGATCGAATGAATTTTGCTCGTTAAGGGGCTCCGCAAGCTAAGTCTAGGGGTCGGTTTATATGGGGGCTATAGGTAAAAGTGGTCCGATATGACCGATTTGCAATACCATCTGACCTACATCAATAACAACTACTTGTGCCAAGTTTGAAGTCGATAGCTTGTTTCGTTCGGAAGTTAGCGTGATTTCAACAGACGGACGGACGGACATGCTTAGATCGACACAAAATTTCACCACGACCAGAATATATAACATATACTTTATGGGGTCTTGGAGCAATATTTCCATGTGTTACAAACGGAATGACAAAGTTAATATACCCCCCATCCTATGGTGGGGAGTATAAAAAAGTAACTTTATAAATGACATATCGCCTTATGCTTTCGAGCAACTAAATTATCTTAATTTTCTAAAATTCCTTCTCAATATGTTGTATTAAACTAAACACCTTCTGCTACTGTATATTGTGACACCTTTTTTTTTAGGTTTATGCATATTTAAGGATATGAGAACAATCTGACATGTATACACAAATACATATGGTTGTCGATAACCAGACACACACACTCACATGCCTATTTTTCCCCCAAACATATGTAAATATTCTCTATAGGCCACAAAACGTATGAAGCAAACAAGAAACATTCGTTTATTTATTTACCAACAACCAATTGTATGGTAGTGATAAAATTGATGTCAATAAGGTTGTGGTTGTATTAATTATCACTGCTCACAGCATGTATGCGGCTCGTCATACCATTTAACTCAACACCACAGGTCACAAAGGAATACAACAAGAACATCAATGGCAAAAGTCTATTTATTTGATCGATATTTTATGACATGTTTCGTTTAAACAAACCTCTGCACACAGACACAAAGGTGGTAGAAATTAATTGCGTGCATGTGTGTACATAATAGGGCAGACTAAATAATATCAAATTTGGGTTCATTTGGTGAGGATTTTTGATATATACTATATATATAGTAAATGGTAAAATAGAACGCCTGAGTGGAAACTGATATTCATTCCACTAACGACTTAAAGTCTCTGCTTTGGAAAAACAGCAATGAGTTAATTATCAGATCGATTTTAGATTTGTAGAAAAATATTTTGCTTAATTACTGGAGGGAATCTTAAATTTCTGTCTAAGCAATCAAAGAGATCCTACACCCAGAGAAGGAATATGTTCACCTCAAACATGTTTTAAGAGCAAAATGTTATTTTTGGGTGTTGACCATGTAACATGATTTTCGCAACCATATTATTTTCTCGGAAATCATATATCTGATTTCGGCAAGCAGGTTATATTTGACGAGAAAATAACATTTTAGTGACAAACATGTTACATGGTCACCATACAAAAATAACATTTTGCTCCTGAAACATATTTGAGGTGATCATATTCCTTCTCTGCGTGTATGAAAATATCGCTTTTCATATGATTCGAAACCTTAAATACGTGGACGGTTATTCATTGAAATGGATCATTTTAATCAATCTACAGGGAAACCGGCATGTATTGCAAACAACTTTCAGATTGTTGGAAAACGGACCATGTTTATGTTTTCTGAGAAACCAACATTTTTGCGACAAACAATTTCCATCTATACAGTGCAAATATAAAATTTTTCTCTTGAAACATGTTTGCGATTATCATATTCTTTCTGTGCGTGCAGAAATAAAGTTATTCGGGATGAAATTCAAGCTTGGTAGCGTGATTAATGTTTGTTTGGCTGAAAAAATCCATAGTTAAACTAAGGCTAAATTTAACTTATTTTTATTTCCAAAAAAGTATTTGTTTGTAGTTAAATTTTATTATTCTCTTCGATATTTTCCAATGAAAAATGTTCTTTTTGTTAAGTATTTCCGTCAGTGTTGCATCGCGTCTAAAAAGTGGACGACAAAACGGTAACAACATCAAAAATGAACCGAAATGTGAAGACCAAATTTAATCAAAATCCATACCGCAGTAGGAGAAAACTTACTCGTGAGCTAAAAAATGAACTGCCAAACAGTACTAGAGCTCACCGATGCTAAATATAAGTTACACTGGAAAGAGTCAAGCAGTTTCTTCGCTTGCACGAAAGTGGTCAGTTACCTAATTGCATGAAAAGTCATTCCTAATTGAACAGTTTATGAACAAACAACATGATCGGGTTTACTTGAGGTCATAGAGGTCAACTAAAAACAAGTATATACGGCCGTAAGTTCGTCCTAGCCGAATCTTATGTACCCTCCATCATGGATTGTGTAGAAACTTCTAGGAAAGACTTTCATCAACAATCGAATTACTTGGGTTGTGGTAATACTTACCGATGGTCTATACGTGGTATATATAAGCCAAATGATATGGACTTTTGCGCGGTAATCAGGTAACCAGAATTGAAATATGGGGTCGCTTTATATGGGGGCTATATACAATTATGAAACGATAGAACCAATTTTTGTGTAATTGGAAATCGGTTTATATGAGAGCTATATATCTGTGGCTTGGTACTAAAAGGGCCAAGGTCAATATTTTGCTGTTTTGAGTTAATCATTGCATTAGATTTCTTTTTTTCTCTCTTTCATAATTATAAAACAACCAATCTTAAATTTTACCCAGAAGGGGTTAAATAAGCGTAAAGCTGGCCAATGTCATTGTGAACTCAAATATATTCTATATATAAGTCCAAGATGATAAGTAAAACTTTGAAGATTTGTCTGCTGTAGTTAAAATAGTTTTTGTTAAAACATTCAAGTTCAATTATCTCAAAAGTGAATATTTTGACATTGGCCCTTTTAGCACCACGCCACAAATATAACTATAGACCGATATGGACCTAGTTAGATATGGTTCTTAACGGCCATATACTAGCAAAATATACCAAATTTCAACTGAATCGGATGAAATTTGCTCCTCTAAGAGGCTCCAAACCAAATCTGGGGATGGGTTTATATGGGGGCTATATATGATTATGGGCCGATATGAACCAATTTTGGCATGGTTGTTAAAGACCATATACTAAAACAAGTATATACAGCCGTAAGTTCGGCCAGGCCGAAGCTTATGTACCCTCCACCACGGACTGCGTAGAAACTTCTACTGAAGACTGTCATCCACAATCGAATTACTTGGATTGCGGTAAAACTTGCGGATGGCAAGGTACCTTAAAACTTTCTAACACCGTCTTCTATATTGCACGGTAGTCCATACGTGATATATATTAAACTAAAAAAGGCCGATTAAATACGTATATTATTAAGTTTGACAAAATTTTCTATAGAAATAAAATTTTGACAAAAGTTTCTATAGATATAAAATTTTGACAAAATTTTCAACAGAATTCAAATTTTGACAACATTCTCTATTACATAGAATTAAAATTTTGGAAACATTTTCTATAGAACTAAAAGTTTGCCAAAATTTTCTATAGAAATAAAATTTGACAAAATTTTCTATAGAAATAAAATTTTGACAAAATTTTCTATAGAAATAAAATTTTGGTAGACTATTTTTGGCTCGAGTGGCAACCATGATTATGAACCGATATGGACCAATTTTTGTGTAATTGGGGATCGGCTATATATAACTATAGACTGATATGGATCAATTTTGGCAAGGTTATTAGCGGCCATATACTAACACACACGTTCCAAATTTCAACCGGATCGGATGAGGTCAAATCTGGGGATCGATTTATATGGGGGCTATATATAATTATGGATCGATATGGACCAATTTTTGCATGGTTTGTAGACACAATTTACTAACACCACGTACGAAATTTCATCCGGATCGGATGAATTTTGCTCCTCCAAGAGGCTCCGGAGGTCAAATCTTGGGATCGGTTTATATGGGTGATATATATAATTATCGATCGATATGGACCAATTTTTGCATGGTTTGTAGAGACCATTTATTAACACCACGTACCAAATTTCATCCGGATCGGATGAATTTTGCTCCTCAAGGAGGCTCCGGAGGTCAAATCTGGGGATCGGTTTATATGGGAGCTATATATAATTATGAACTAATATGGATTAATTTTTGCATGGTTGTTAGAGACCATATACTAAGACCACGTACCAAGTTTCAACCGGATCAGATGAATTTTGCTTCACCAAGAGGCTCCGGAGGTCAAATCTGGGGATCGGTTTATATGGGGGCTATATAAATTTATGGACCGATATGGACCAATTCTTACATGTTTGTTAAAGGGTGATACGGTCAAAATTTGGTCAAGGGAAAACGCGTGTAAATCGGTGAAATCGTTTATTTAAAAAATCAAATTAAATTTCTTTTTCAAGTTCAATTAGTATAAAATTCAGGAAAAATATTCAGTTAGGCTTTCGCTTTCCCAAATCCGAATTGCCGGGCCTCACGCTTGACACCTGCCATCAGATTTTGTACAGCCACCTTGTCCACCTTCTTCGCCGCAGAAAGCCAGTTTGCCTTAAACTGCTGTTCGTCCTTAGCAGTTTTTTTTTGGTCTTCTTTAGGTTCCGCTTGACAATAGCCCAGTATTTCTCAATTGGGCGGAGCTCTGGCGTGTTGGGAGGGTTCTTGTCCTTGGGAACCACCTGCACGTTGTTGGCGGCGTACCACTCCATGGCCTTTTTACCGTAATGGCACGATGCCAAATCCGGCCAAAACAGTACGGAACAACCGTGTTTCTTCAGGAAAGGCAGCACACGTTTATTCAAACACTCTTTCACGTAAATTTCTTGGTTGACAGTCCCGGAAGCTATGAAAATGCTGCTTTTCAAGCCACAGGTACAGATGGCTTACCAAACCAGATATTTCTTTGCGAACTTTGCAGTTTTATGTGCTTGAAAATATCTGCTACCTTTCCCCTTCCTTTTGCCGTATAAAACTCCTGTCTCGGAAGCTGCTTGTATTCGGCTTTGACGTAGGTTTCGTCGTCCATTACCACGCAGTCAAACTTCGTCAGCATCGTCGTGTACAGCCTCCGGGATCGCGCTTTGGCCGTCGTATTTTCTTTATCATCGCGATTTGGAGTCACTACCTTCTTGTAAGTCGATAGTCCGGCTCGTTTTTTTGGCTCTATGCACGGTTGTAGACGATACACCCAGCTTATTTGCGGCATCTCGGAGAGAGAGGTTAGGGTTTCGCTTGAAACTACCGGCAACTCTCTTTGTCGTCTCATCGGCTTCCGGTTTTCGATTTCCCCCGATCCAGACTTCCTGGCTGTCGACAAACGTTCCCCAAACACTTTAATTACATTTGAAACGGTTGATTTGGCAACTTTTAGCGATTTTGCCAGCTTTGCGTGCGAGTAGCTCGGATTTTCGCGATGCGAGAGCAAAATTTTGATACGCTGCTCTTCTTGCTTGGACGGCATTTTGACAAAACCAAAATAAAAATAGAAGCAACATTCTACACACACACCTTCAAAATGAGGGGTGTTCAGGTTTTATAAATGCAAAATTGAAAGAAATACATCAAGTTTATATTGACCAAATTTTGACCGTATCACCCTTTATAGACCATATACTAACACCACCTACCAAAATTCATCCGGATCGGATGAATTTGGCTCCACCAAGAGGCTCCGGAGGTCAAATCTGGTGATCGGTTTATATGGGGGTTATATATAATTATGCATCCAGACCATTTACTGACACCACGTACCAAATTTCAACCGGATCGGATGAAATTTGCTTCTCTGAGAGACTCCGCTACCCAAATCTTGGGGTTGGTTTATATGGGGGCTATACGTAAAAGTGGTCCAATGTGGCCCATTTGCAATACCGTCTGACCTACTTCAATAACAACTACTTATGGCAAGTTTTAAGTCGATAGCTTGATTCGTTCGTAATCAAGCGTACTCAAGCGCCGTTGATAACGGTAATGGTGTCGCCATAACGGCTGATGGCTGCTTCCAATCTTGTTCATCAAATATGGTGTCAAAATACTTGCCGCACATTATCGGGAAAATATCCTATATAAAAACAGTATTGATGCCTGGACAGTATTGAGACCGCAGACCATGGACATTCCAACAGGACTCAGCATTTTGGCACTCAGCACACGTCAAACAAGGATTGTCTAAAAAGGAGACTCCTCGCTTCATTTTTACCACACAATGGGTGCCACCGTGGTGCTATGGTTTGCATGCTCGCCGTAAATACAAAGGGTCCGTGGTTTAATCCTAGTTTCGACCAAATGGCAAAAAGTTGTTCAGGGATCAGCGCTCATTTAACGCTTCGTTGCTTGATTAATTTTTCGCATCGATAAAATTTTTTTGGAATGTTACAACTCGTTTATATATATTTATGATACCAAAACCCTATTTCCGTTCAATTCTGACGTGAAAAGAATGAGAAAGACAAAAACCAACGGTAAACTATTCAAAATAATAGAGTCATATAGGCAAAAAAGTAACATATCATATAAGCAATGTTGTGCAATGAAGGGTTAATAGAGAGAAAATCACCACTTGTGATGTCACAATGGACTGATTGATCTATGTGAACGTAAAATATCGAGCTACATTAGACCTATTATTTGGTGGACCCAAAATACCCATAGATTTATTATTTCGGATAAAAAATACGGTTTCAAGAAGTCCAAGTAGAAAAATCGGGAGGTTGGTCAATATGGCGGCTTTACCAAAACATGGACCGACTCTGATATTTCTGGAGCTAGGTTTCCAATTTCCGGCAAATATGGGTGCTTTAAGATTACATGGACAGATATAAATTCGTACAGGACTTTGTGAAATTCAGGCCAATCAGATAAACATTAAGGTATCTAGAAGCCCAAAAAGTCAATAGGGGAGTTCAGACTATTTATACGAAGCTATATCAAAACATTGACCTATATAGCCCATCATCGAATCTGACCTGTTGACAGACATAAAACGAATTAGTGCTAAATTTCAGGACAATAGCGCCATTGAAGGCTATAGTTTGAAAACAACAGACAGGCAAAGGAAAAGACGTACATCGTCTTAGAATTTCACCTTGATCAATATTATAAATAATTTATATAGCAAGAAATCCATATTTCGATGTGATATAAATGGAATGTCAAACTTGCTATAACCCTATCACCATCCTACGGTGATGGGGTTTACCCATTCGACCCACCTTTATGTTAGTAAATGAACCTATATTGACATTTCTTTGCACATTGTCATTAGAGTCTACCTTTATTTTTTCTATTGATAAATGATTGAGATTTCCTAAAGTTTTTCTACTCTCATTTATTGTAAATTAATCACAAAATGTTTGCTAAATGCTTTACTTGGAAAATAAATGAGGATGACCGATGAGTAAAATAAACACAAAAGGTCCACATGAATAGCAAAGTTCTGATGATAATTATTTACTAAAATCTTTTGTTTTTATCACAAGGATCAAAAACAGTGATAATTATTGAGATTTTCATTTTTTTTATTCGTTATCGAAATGACACAAAACCTATTTACTAGAATGAGTTTTTGACCCGGCTAAGGGTCCAACATAAGGTGATATCTAGGTTCTATAGAATTTGGTAAGTTATCACTTTTATGATGATTATGAAAAGATGAATAATTTTTTCTGCGTTCCACCTGGAGATGGAGGGATGTATAATACATTTTTATTTACGAGCATCTTCAATACGAAATCATGCGCATCGAACAAGATTAGTTGTTAAATTGATTCTAAATTAACTTATGTTTATTGGAACCTACGTCAGTAACAAATATTTAGAAAAATCCCCAAATTTCAGGAAATTTCTCATCAAACCCTAAAGTCCCCAACTCAAAAATTTCGTCCCCGCCCACGAAAGAAAATCTACAATACTTCCAACACCGCTTAGTAGTATGGTAAATACCCACGGTTAGTTCGTAACATTTTTCGAGAAATACTTGTAATAAAAAATATATTTTTTGGCTGTGGAAAAATTTTTTAAAAAATTATTTTTGTTTTAGTTCAATTTGTAAAGAATTTTTCCCCAGTCAAAAGATATATTCTTTATTCCAAGTATTTCTAAAAAAATTTACCAACTAACCGTGTGTATTTACAACGTACAACAAAGCGGTGCTGTCAGTATTGGAGACGGGGACGAAATGTTTGAGTTGGATTCTTTAGGAGTTTCCTGATATTTTTTACGAAATCTTTCTTATTGAAGCAAGTCCAGAGTATTACACATGGAGTATGTGAAGTAGCAATGGACGCAGTCACCCAAGGGCTATTTTACACTTTGCTCTGCTTGGCCAAGACATTTTTCTACTATTGTGAAATTATATCGGGAGGGATTCAGATCTAAAAGTTGTCGGCTTCTCTACACACAAAAAATTATCACCAAAATTTTTTCAATTAAACAGTTAATTGAATTTGGAAACGGATTCAATTAATATGTTAATTGATTCAATTAATTATTTAATCAAATCCGAATAAAAACCAATTAAAAAAATGATTGATATTTGTTACGTTTCCAATTAAAATATTAATTGATTCAATCAATTTGTTAATCAATTCGGAAATAATTTTCAATTACAAACGTGATTGAAATTTTTTCCGTTTCCAATTACACATGTGATTGATCCAATCACCTTTGTGATTGAAACTGAATAATTTTGAGCAATGGAAAGAGCGAAAGAGCGAAAGAGCGAAAAGAGAACAAGAGAATGGGTATTTATTCAACAATGTAGGATGGAGAGATCAGTCTGTGGAAGTAACTCGTAACGAACGGTTGGGTTTTTGTTTTTCGCGTAAATTGAAAAACATGATTGGCGACATTCTGTCTGCTGCATTCAAAATGTGTGCATAAATATTTTGAACGCAACAACAAATCATAGCAAAGGGTTGAAATAAATAAAGTGTGCAACAACAAACAGACACGTGGTAAAGGTTTGAAAAAGATATATGACAGAACGCATTTGAAATTACCTGTGTTTGTGTTTTGTGGTATTGTAAAAATGGAAAACAATCTACGTTTATTGAAGGTAAGAAATTGTGAAATGTGAATACCGTTTTCCATTGAAGCCTGTTTACATTAAACGGACTAAAATATTTTTTATTCATTTCTTTTAGTAACCAATTTTATTTCGTGAAATTGACCAATCAATCCCATCAACTCCATCATTTTATCAAATATGTAAGAATATGTTTGCAACAAAAAAGTGGGTACCGTATTGATCTTTTAAAATTATAATTTTTTTCACTCCTAGTTTTCTTAAAACCAAGAGCGGTATGGGTTTGTTGGAAGATTCACATTGAAGTTGCGAAGTGGCGTTGGCATTAAATTGTATTTTTGTTTTACCTGCCTTTTTCAGTTTGAACCCAAGTAGAGAGCAGTATATCTGATATATAAACTAATGAGCTGAATTATGTAATGGTAAAAAAGTTCTTTTTTTTTGGATTTAAATATATGAAAAATATCCGAAAATAATAAAAATATGTATTTCCCATTTATATATTTTTTCTATTTTTAGAATTTGAAAAGTATCATCGATATAATACCAAATATTACATTGCTTTCCCATTATTTTTGTCTTTGATTGGTTCAAATTTTAATAGACGATTTCAATGTGCGGAAATTTTGGAAAGGAATTGTTACTAAAATTAAATTACCGAGCTCCTCAATACACCTTTTTATGCTAAAAGACTACAACTGCAAAAGAAGATTATAAATCTGCAACCTGGAACTAAGAATTGAACTTGATATTCTATGCAGGTAATGTTTAACAAAATTAACTTTTAATTTAACAAAATTAAATTCGAATTATTCTGTCTACTTTCAAAAAACTAATTTAGCTTACAGGCTGCTGATTTATTGGAAATCTAGGCGCATCTACATATTAGAAGGACCATGCTAACATGGTTATTATTATAAGGAAGATAATGATTTATATAATTTATGTAATTGTATTTGTAAGTTATATTAGAACAAACCACAAATGACAAGAACCAAATTTATTAGTTTATTGCATAATTCAAAAAATAATAAAATATTAAATATGTTTTATAAGAAACACATATTTTCTTTTATTTCAAATAAAATTAAATACGATTTTGGGGTCGCAATATATAAATTTTTTGATTGAAATTTATAGCCAATTTCAATTAATTATTTAATTGAATGAATCAAATAGTTGATTGATTTTTGTCGCGAAATTAATTAAAATTTTAATTGATTCAATTAAAACTGTGATTGAATTTTATGTTAAAAATCAATCACGCTTTTAATTGATTCAATCACACAATTAATTGATTCCGTGACAAAAGTCAATTAAATTTTTAATTGAAAATCGTGTTGGTTTTCAATCAAAATGGGTGATTGATACTATCATTTTCGTGATTGAAGACATTTCAATTAAAAAAATGATTGAATCCGCGATTTTCGTGATTGAAATCAAAAAAATTTTTTTTGTGTGTACGTATAGCCTGACCATATATCCCATATTTATAGAAATTGAGAATAGAGTTTATTGATCAATCTATCACCTTCATTTCTCGAGCATTTGTTAGGTAATTTGCCTGTTCTCAAATTTTGGTCATATTTTTATTTATTTTTCATAAAAAGTTTTCACAACTGTATGGGGAAATTTTTGTGAAAAATTTTATTTTGGGATTTTTAGGGATGAAAGCTTTCTAAACTGGGGACAAGAGTTAGAACAAGTATATAAGGGCGTAAGTTCGGCCAGGCCAAATCTTATGTACTCTCCACCATGGATTGCGTAGTAACTTCTTCTAAACACTGCCATCCACAATCGAATTACTTGGGTTGCGGTAACGCTTGCCGACGGCAAGATATCTTAAAACCTCCTAACACTGTCTTCTAAATTATAAGTAAGTCCATACGTGGTATATATTAAAATAAAAAAGACCGATTAAATACGTATATAATTCAGTTTGACAAAATTTTCTATAGAAATAAAATTTTGAAAAAAAAATTCTATAGAAATAAAAATTTTGACAAAATTTTCTATAGAAATAAAATTTTGACAAAATTTTCTATAGAAATAAAATTTTGACAAAATTTTCTATAGAAATAAAGTTTTGACAAAATGTTCTACAGAAATGAAATTTTAACAAAATTTTCTATAAAAAGAAAATTCTAACAAAATTTTCTATAGAAATAAACTTTTGATAAAATTTTCTATATAAATAAAATTTTGACAAAATTTTCGGTAGAAATAAAATTTTGGTAGATTATTTTTGGCTCGAGTGGCAACCATGATTATGAGCCGATATGGACAAATTTTTGTGTGATTGGGGATCGGCTATATATAACTATAGACCGATATGGACAACTTTTGGAATGGTTGTTAGCGGCCATATACTTACACCACGTTCCAAATTTGAACCGGATCGGATGAAATTTGCATCTCTTAGAGGCTCCGCAAGCCAAATCTAGGGATCGGTTTATATGGGGGCTATATATAATTATGAACCTATGTGGACCAATTTTTGCATGGATGTTAGAGACCATATACTAACACCACGTTTCAAATTTGAACCGGATCGGATGAAAATTGCTTCTCTTAGAGGCTCCGCAAGCCAAATCTAGGGATCGGTTTATATGGGGGCTATATATAATTATGAACCTATGTGGACCAATTTTTGCATGGATGTTAGAGACCATATACTAACACCACGTTCCACATTTGAAACGGATCGGATGATTTTTGCTCCTCCAAGAGGCACCGGAGGTCAAATCTGGAGAACGGTTTATATGGGGGCTATATATATTTATGGACCGATATGGACCAATTCTGGAACGGTTGTTAGAGACCATATACTTACACCACGTTCCACATTTGAACCAGATCGGATAACTTTTGCTTCTCCAAGAGGCACTGGAAGTCAAATCTGGAGAACGGTTTACATGGGGGCTATATATAATTATGGACCGATGTGGACCAATTTTAGCGTGGTTGTTAGAGACCATATACCAACACCATGTACCAAATTTCAGCTGGATCGGATGAAATATGCTTCTCTTAGAGGCTTCGCAAGCCAAATCTAACAAATACTTGTGCCAAGTTCCAAGTCGATAGCTTGTTTCGTTCGGAAGTTAGCGTGATTTCAACAGACGGACGGACGGACATGCTTAGATCGACTCAGAATTTCACCACGACCCAGAATATATACTTTATGCGGTCTTAGAACAATATTTCGATGTGTTACAAACAGAATGACAAAGTTAATATACCCCATTCTATGGTGGAGGGTATAAAAATACTGTAAACTCTGCAGGTAAATTCTCAAAAATAGTGAATTTTTGTTGATTTTTTGATTTAAATTTGATTTAATTTAAAATCTATTACTTATATTAAAATTAATTTATAAACAGTTTATCGAAAAAATTTATACGCTAAAAATGTGAAGCCTATTTTAATTTTTTTTTGTTTGTTTTGGATATGTGGGTATATCTCTTGGATATTGTTTTATTTCCTTATTTCCTCGCTCAATTTTATCTAAAATAATTTTTTTTCAAGTGTATTCAAATATAAATCTCTTTAACTGTGGAAACAACATATCTACACTCTTCTCAATGTTATTTAAATGTCAACATTGAAAACATTCTCTTTCACAGCATCCCTGTGTAACTAACATATAAATGTTAATACATCATTCACATACATTTACAATTTTCTCTCTCAGCATCATCAACATCATCATCACAGTATCAGCTGATTTCAGTTACATTGACATACTTTTGAAAACAATAACAAAAAATCAAAGTCTACTAGAGCACTACTGGATGGTATAGAATCAAAAGAGGATGGGAGCCATAACATAAATACGAACAAATGAGCATCTTTTATTTAACAGCCACACAACAACAAGTTGAATGACGATGCCAACGACCACGACCACTATGAGGACGAGGACGACGACATAGACGAAGAAGACAACATTTAAAAAGTGATTTCAATTGAATGGCGTAAAATGTAATCCTCTAACAGGATGAAGATTTAGTTGCGATTTTGCCGGTGTAGTGTGGACAACATAACGCGGACAAAATAATCGAATCGAAAACTCATCAAATGTGATGATGGAAAAAATGTCAAGCTCCTTCACTAATGGATAGACCAAAAATAATGATAATCAATGATTATTATGATGAGATGAATGATAATTAACATGAAAATAAATTTTCAAATATAAATCGGGATTTAACAGTGTAACTTCTGTGATGAGATAAAAATGTGAAATTAAAAGAAAAACAAACAAAAATTCAAGCAATAATAATACGATTAATATAAAAATGTAATAAATAAAATTTATGGCAATTATAGAAATTGCAGTTAAGAGATATAGATTTTAAGCGAAAATAAAAATACAATAAATAAAACAAAGAATATGTTAAAAATGGCAAAGTGACGATGATGGTGTTGATGATGATGGATAGAGTAACAGTTTCTAAACGATAGTTAATTCCATATACAAGTTTAAATATTGTTTAATCAGTGTTAATTTTAAAAGACTGTTTATAAAGTAAAGTTTTACTCTAGTGACCTACTAAAGCTTGTAATAATTTTTCCAGATAATAACATTGGCTTGAAATTCCAATTTAAATTTTTGGTATCGAAATTTGTGCATGATTTGTCAAAAATTATATTGTCGTTCATTTGTATAAAAAATATTTAAAAAAAAATATTTTTTTTTTAAATTTAGGCATTATATCAAAACTTATGTGCTTGCGTTTTCAAATTTACTTCAGTGGCGATCTGTTTACTTTAATTGAAATATAATGGGAGCCACGATGGTGCAATGGTTAGCATGCCTGCCTTGCATACACAAGGTTGTGGGTTCGAATCCTGCTTCGACGGAACCCCAAACAGTTTTTCAGCGGTAGATTATCCCACCTCAGTAAAGCTGGTGATATTTCTGAGGGTTTCAAAGGTTCTCTCAGTAGTTTCACTGCAATGTAGAACACCGTTCGGACTCGGCTATAAAAAGGAAGTCCCTTGTCATTGAGCATAACATGGTATCGGGCAGCACTCAGTGATAAGAGAGAAGTCCATGAATGTGATATCACAATGGACTGAATAGTCTAAGTGAGTCTGATACATCGGGCTGCCACCTAACCTAATCTAGCCTAATGGGTTCTTGTAATTGTCTTTAAATATAAAATTAATTGTGAGTAGAATTATCTAAATAAAATTTTTACAAAAAAAAGCTTAACTATCAATGTCATGTAAATATTAGATATTTTAAAGAATAAACAATTCAGTTTAAGATATGTAACAAAAAATTTGCTTAATGTTCTGTAGAAAAATAGATTGCAAATAAACAGAATAATTAAAAAAAAAAAAAAAAAAAATCTAAATTTTAAAGTGTATAAAATAGTGCACAAAAATAAGATACAAACAGACAAATTTCAGGATACGTTTATGTGGATCCGATAGGGCTCAACAGATTTTAACAGACAGTTCCAACAGAATTTAATAGATCGATAGACAAACAGATCCCTTTTTTATAGAAATAATTATGCAAACATTTAATGGATAACTATGTCAACAATATTTACGAAGTGTTTCTTGTAAGATTGGAATTACGTAGGTATCTAGTGGATCCTATGACAGGTCTATAGGTGTTGAAAGTTGATCATGAAATTTTGTTTTAGCTGGGAAACTCCGTTGGTCAATGTTAGTATACCCGCCCTGGATCCAAAGGGTAATGGATTCAATTCCAGTTTTGGCCAAGCACAAAAAAGATTTTCAGCGGCGAATTACCTCTTCTCAGTAATGTTGGTTACATTTCTGAATATTTCAATGCTCCATGTGGTTTCACCACAATGTGAAACGCCGTTTGGACTTGGAAAAAAAAGTTCCCCTATCATTGAACCAAACATGGAGTCGGATAGTTCTAAATTATAAGAGATAAGTGCACAACTGTGGTATCAATTTGAACTGTATAGTATAAGTAAACCTGAGTTAAAGGGTTCCACTATACCTAACGTAACCTAGTATAGGTCGAAACGTCTTTAGATAGAGGTACAAATCGAAAAATTAGTCACACTGTATTTGCAACACCCAGGAGGAGATGAGATAGACACATTATGTCTTTGACAATAATCCTCAGAGCCGACCCCTGGATCGATCCGTCCCTGTCCGTTCGTCTGCTTGTGATCACATTAGGTCGCAATTTTAGTTCAATCGACTTAAAATTCTTATGTGTCCATCTGTCTGTGATCACATTAGTTAGCATTTTCAGTCCAATCGACTTAAAATTCTTATGTGTATTGGGTCAGATTTTGGAAAATAAATCGGTTCACACTTAGATAAATAAATGTTTGATTTGAATTGAATTTCGCCCCATTTGCACTCATATGACCACAGAGGCCATGTATTTAAATTTTGGTAGAAATCTGATCAAATTTATATATATATATATATATATATATATATATATATATATATATATATATATATATATATATATATATATATATATATATATATATATATATATATATATATATATATATATATATATATATATATATATATATATATATATATGTATATATATATATATATATATATATAGTTCCCATATATATATTTTGCCCTATTTATACTACATGACCACCGCAGGTCAAAATTTCATTTCCATTTACCTGAATTTTTTTACAGAGAGAACAATTAACAAAGTGCTACAAATTAAAAAAAAATCATCTCAGATTTTGGCAAAGTCCCCCATTTATATGTTTTCCTGTATGTTTTTCCTACATGATGACGACTAGCGTAACCATATTTTCTTTCTAAAATCGCCAATTCTAAGTCGAAAATTTGTAAAAATTACTCAAATTTTCCTATAGCTCTAATACTAATAACTTTCGCAAATTGGGAACATAAATTTTTATATATTGCACTCAACAAATTTGTAGGATTTGATATGGCATGGGATCTACATGGTGGTGCAGGGTATAATATTGTGGGCCCTCCCAATTTTATACTTCTTTGGTTGGTTTTTGCTGGGAAGTCCTGGGAAGGATTTACCCAATATTCTTATAATTGCCCACCAAACCTCGTAGGCAGTTTAAATGGAAGCTGTATGTAGTTGTTGAATGATATCAATCAATTTTTATGCGGTTAATGAGTAGACATCGAATTTAAAGTGGAGGCATAAAAATTGTGGCTCAAGTAGTCAGTTTATATGAAGCCATATATAATTAAGGACTAATCGGATACTAACGCCATGAGCCAAGTTTTAAGCGGATCGCATAAAAACCGTATCCCTAAGTGGGTTAAAAATATAAATCTGAGGCCCGATTTATACGGTGACTATACTTAAATATGGACTAATGTCGTCCGAGTTTTGTGTAGTTTTTAAAGAGAAGGGTACTAACATCACTTTCCGAACATCAAGAAGATCTGACTGGAACGGTTTCCATAAGAGTATAAAAAATCATATCTGCGATCAGTTTATTTGTGTAATTATCAATTTTTTATTTCCAGGAGACATAAATATCACGGTTGCCACTCGAGCCAAAAATAATCTACCAAAATTTGGAGAAAATTTTACCAAAAATCTACCAAACCAAAAAATCTTATTTTGTCAAAATTTTATTTCTATAGAAAACTTTGTCAAAATTTTATTTCTATAGAAAATTTTTCAAAATTTTATTTCTATAGAAAATTCACCTTAAAAAAATTTTATAAAAATAAAATTCTATAGAAATAAAATTTTGAGAAAATTTTCTATAGAAAAAAAATAGAGAAATTTTTCTATAGAAATAAAATTTTGAGAAAATTTTCTATAGAAAAAAATTAGAAAAATTTTTCTATAGACATAAAATTTTGAGAAAAATGTCTGTAGAAGTAAATTTTTGAAAAAAAATTTTATAGAAATAAAATTATTAATAAATTTTCTATAGAAATAAAATTTTGACAAAATTTTCTATAGAAATAAAATTTTGATAAAATTTTGATAAAATTTTGACAAAATTGTTTATAGAAATAAAATTTTAACACAATTTTCTATGGAAATGAAATTTTGACAAAATTTTCTATAGAAATAAAATTTCTATAGAAATAAAAGTATTTCTTAGAAATATTTTGCAAAATCTACCAAAAACATCAAGAATTCTACCAATCTACCAAACAATAAAAATTTACTAATTTTGGTAGAATTCTAACAATTGTGGCAATAGTGATGAATATAAAATTCTTTAGATCAGTGTACATGAATGCCAGCAGACTCTAACAGACGGACGGACAAACTGAATCACAAACTGTGATACAAAAGCACTTTTTGATGGAAATAGTTCAGAAACTGTTGAATGGATAAATATATCGACATAATTTTTTTTATGTGTAAAAACTTAGTTGTTTTTCTATAAATTTTCAACGAATATAGGCGTTAAAAATTGGTATCTTGTACTGTATAAAATTTTGTTTTAGCCAATCCACAATCCACAATTAATACCGATCTCCACGATCTTTGCTGGACAGAACTTTTAAAGTCCTGTTCATATAAAAATTTCAATTTTTTTAGGATTTGGATGAAATTTTTGATCACAAATTAACCTCTCTTTCGCTCAAGTTTGGGGGGGTTGATCACGAATTAACATTCTTTTTGTTGTAGGACGCCTAGTTAAGGAGATATGAGCACAAGAAATTTCTCATATAAAATTAAAAAGTTTTTTAGGATTTAGTGGAATTTTTTAATTGTAGGCTCTACGACCCTTAGTATAGGAGATAGGAGCAAATAAGTTTTTCATATAAAAATTTAAAATTTTTTAAAATTTTTAGCTTAGGAGATATAAGCAAAGAAGTTTTTCATATAAAAATTTAAATTTTCTTAAGATATGGATGGATGTTTCTAGTATTTGAGTGTGATTATGAATTAATATCCTTTCCGCCGTAGTTTTGGAGATATGAGCAAACGTAGATTGTCATATAAAATCTTCATTTTTTAAGAATTTGGATGGCTTTTATTTATTTTAAAGGATGATCACGAATTAACCTCTTTTTCGCTCTATGTTGCTTAGTTTAGGTGATATGAGTAAACGAAGTTTTTCTACAGCATTACTGAGAGGGGCCAATACACCGTTAAAGAAACATTTTGGTGTTTCGTCGCAATAGCGATTGTTCGATCGTAACTGCGACATTGCGATTTGTATATAAGGGGTTAAGCTAACTATTATTGCACTACGGTGGCTGCCACCATAGTGCGCTGCTAGGCGTAATAACAATTAAATCACGGTGGGTGTGACTCACTTTTGAGAGCTTCAATTTCCATTTCCGCTTTGATTCCATTAGAAAACTATGAACCTTTCAGTCCAATAAATGGACGTGCACACAGCCAAAAATACGTATGCCAAACAAAACCCTTTTTCTTATATAGGTATTAAATGTTATTGAAACACCCTCATGTATCCATCAAACCGTAAAAATAATTTGCCTATATTCGACATGTAAAATTTGTTTTGTTTTTTTTGTTTATTTTTTTTTAAGAATTTATCTCTTTGACTTAAAATGATTCCATAGAAAAATGGAAAACATAATCCCGGTAACTAAAAAGGCTTACTGAAATGCTACTTGAATATTAATGCTTCTTTGTTTGTGGTTTCCTATAAAGTCTAAAAAATCTACCCGAAATGGGAGAAAAACCTCTCTATGATTGTTTTTTCGACATTGGTCTACAAAAACAAAAATACCTTTTTTCTTAAATATATCTCGTATGCTATATATGTATATGGGTATTTATTAATCTGAGAGATAACAAAAACCAAAGTGACATTAGTGGCATCATCATCATCATCGTCGTCATCACCATCATACTCTCTTATTCATCCCATGCAGTGGTAAGGACACGCTATGACGTGAAACAATTTGTACTTCAGAAGCACTTTATAAAGGTGAAATTCCCCTTCACACAGAAAAACCAATCTCAATGTACACTGGGAAAAATGATAGTGGCATATGGAAGCTCTAATAGGAGAGAGTTAGTTTTGGCTATGGTTTTATGAAGACTTAGTGATAACGCACTACCACTTTAGCATTTCTTCGGAATACGGCTCATCCAACAGTATCACTTTTGTCTCCTCCCCCGTGCAATGGTTATCATGCCCGCCTTGCATACACAAGGTCGTGGTTTCAACTCCTGCTACGACCGAACACCAAAAAGTGTTTCAGCGGTGGATTATCCCACCTCAGTAATGCTGGTGACATTTCTGAGGGTTTCAAAGCTTCTCTAAGTGGTTTCACTGGAATGTGGAACGCCGTTCGGACTCGGCTATAAAAAGGAGGTCCCTTGTCATTGAGCTTAACATGGAATCGGACAGCACTCAGTGATAAGAAAGAAGTTCACCAATGTGGTATCACAATGGACTGAATAGTCTAAGTGAGCCTGATAAATCGGGCTGCCACATAACCTAACCTAACCTAACCTACTCCCCCGTCCTATATACTATCGTTAAAAACAAGAGGTTCGCCGTTCATAATTTTTGGAATTATATCTTTTCTCTGTGGCAATACCATTTTTCTTCAGAACTTAACATACGGTGTACAATGTCGAAGATTCTTTCGTCCGACCATGGAGTAGAGTGTGTATATCACGTCTTTTTCCCAATGATGCAGAAGTCATGTACGTCTGTCTTCATATCCACTAAGAACCTGGTATAGACAGAAAATCAAAAATTTCCATAGAAACAAAAATTTTCTATAGAAATAAAATTTTGACAAAATTTTCTATAGAAATAAAATTTTGACAAAATTTTGTATAGAAATATAATTTTGACAAAATTTTCTATAGAAATAAAATTTTGATAAAATTTTCTATAGAAATAAAATTTTGATAAAATTTTTTTGTAGAGATAAAATTTTGAGAAAATTTTCTATAGAAATAATGTTTTGACAAAATTTTCTATAGAAATAAAATTTTTACAACATTTTCTATAGAAATAAAATTTTTACAACATTTTCTGTAGAGATAAAATTTTGATAAAACTTTGACAAAATTGTTTATAGAACAAAAATTTTGAAAAAAAAACAGTAAGGAAAGTCTAAAGTCGGGCGGGGCCGACTATAAAGGGTGATACGGTCAAAATTTGTTCAATATAAACTTGACGTATTTCTTTCAATTTTGCATTTAAAAAACCTGAACACCCCTCATTTTGAAGGTGTGTGTGTGTAGAATGTAGCTTCTGTTTTGATTTTGGAATTCACTCTTCAGTTGTCAAAATGCCGTCCAAGCAAGAAGAGCAGCGTATCAAAATTTTGCTCGGGCATCGCGAAAATCCGAGCTACTCGCACGCAAAGCTGGCAAAATCGCTAAAAGTTGCCAAATCAACCGCTACAAATGTAATTAAAGTGTTTAGGGAACGTTTGTCGACAGCCAGGAAGTCTGGATCGGGGGGAAATCGAAAACCGGAAGCCGCTGAGACGACAAAGAGAGTTGCCGGTAGTTTCAAGCGAAACCCTAACCTCTCTCTCCGAGATGCCGCAAATAAGCTGGGTGTATCGTCTACAACCGTGCATCGAGCCAAAAAACGAGCCGGACTATCGACTTACAAGAAGGTAGTGACTCCAAATCGCGATGATAAACAAAATACGACGGCCAAAGCGCGATCCCGGAGGCTGTGCACGACGATGCTGACGAAGTTTGACTGCGTGGTAATGGACGACGAAACCTACGTCAAAGCCGACTACAAGCAGCTTCCGGGACAGGAGTTTTATACGGCAAAAGGAAGGGGAAAGGTAGCAGATATTTTCAAGCACATAAAACTGTCAAAGTTCGCAAAGAAATATCTGGTTTGGCAAGCCATCTGTACCTGTGGCTTGAAAAGCAGCATTTTCATAGCTTACGGGACTGTCAACCAAGAAATTTACGTGAAAGAGTGTTTGAATAAACGTCTGCTGCCTTTCCTGAATAAACACGGTTGTTCCGTACTGTTTTGGCCGGATTTGGCATCTTGCCATTAGGGTAAAAAGGCCATGGAGTGGTACGCCGCCAACAACGTGCTGGTGGTTTACAAGGACAAGAACCCTCCCAACACGCCAGAGCATCGCCCAATTGAGAAATACTGGGCTATTGTCAAGCGGAACCTGAAGAAGACCAAAAAAACTGCTAAGGACGAACAGGAGTTCAAGGCAAACTGGCTTTCTGCGGCGAAGAAAGTGGACAAGGTAGCTGTACAAAATCTGATGGCAGGTGTCAAGCGTGAGGTCCGGCAATTCGGATTTGGAAAAGCGAAAGCCTAACTGAATATTTTTCCTGAATTTTATACTAATTGAACTTGAAAAAGAAATTTAATTTGATTTTTTAAATAAACGATTTCACCGATTTACACGCGTTTTCCCTTGACCAAATTTTGACCGTATCACCCTTTATTATACCCTGCACCACTTTGTAGATCTAAATTTTCGATACCATATCACATCCGTCAAATGTGTTGGGGGCTATATATAAAGGTTTGTCCCAAATACATACATTTAAATATCACTCGATCTGGACCGAATTAGATAGACTTCTACAAAATCTATAGACTCAAAATTTAAGTTGGCTAATGGAGTAGGGTGGAACACAATGTTAGTAAAAAATATGGGAAACATTGAAATCTGAAGCAATTTTAAGGAAACTTCGCAAAAGTTTATTTATGATTTATTGCTCGATATATATGTATTAGAAGTTTAGGAAAATTAGAGTCATTTTTACAACTTTTCGACTAAGCAGTGGCGATTTTATAAGGAAAATGTTGGTATTTTGACAATTTTTGTCCAAATCAGAAAAACATATATATGGGAGCTATATCTAAATCTGAACCCATTTCAACCTAATTTGGCACGCATAGCAACAATGCTAATTCTACTCCCTGTGCAAAATTTCAACTAAATCGGAGTTAAAAATTGGCCTCTGTGGTCATATGAGTGTAAATCGGGCGAAAGCTATATATGGGAGATATATCTAAATCTGAACCGATTTCAACCAAATTTGGCACGCATAGCTACAATGCTAATTCTACTCCCTGTGCAAAATTTCAACTAAATCCGAGCAAAAAATTAGCCTCTGTGGTCATATGAGTGTAAATCGGGCGAAAGCTATATATGGGAGCTATATCTAAATCTGAACCGATTTCAACCAAATTTGGCACGCATAGCTACAATGCTCATTCTACTCCCTGTGCAAAATTTCAACTAAATCGGAGAAAAAAATTGGCCTCTGTGGACAAAGGAGTGTAAATCGGGCGAAAGCTATATATGGGAGCTATATCTAAATCTGAACCGATTTGGATGATATTTTGCAAGTTTTTCGAGACTCATAAAATATTGTGATGTTCGGAATTTGAGGAAGATCGGTTGATATACACGCCAATTATGACCAGATCGGTTAAAAATATATATCATCAAAATCAATAGGGATCGTCTTTGAGCCGAAACAGGACCCCATACCAAAATTTAGGACAATCGGACTAAAACTGCGAGCTGTACTTTGCACACAAAAATACATCAACAGACAGACAGACCCTGTACCACAGTAGTGGTGAAGGGTGTAATAAAATTTTGACAAAATTTTCTATAGAAATAAAATTTTGACAAAGTTTTCTATAGAAATAAAAATTTGACAAAATTTTCTATAGAACTAAAATTTTTAACTAAGTTTTCTATAGAAAAACATTGTCAGTCGCAATAACTTTTTAACAAAATTGTATGTCGACAAAATTTTCTATAGAAATAAAATTTTGACAAAATTTTCTATAGAAATAAAATTTTGACAAAATTGTTTATAGAGATAAAACTTTGAGAAAATGTTCTATAGAAATAATGTTTTGACAAAATTTTCTATAGAAATAAAATTAAAATTAATTAATTTTCTATAGAAAAAAAAAAAATAGAAATAAAATTTTGATAAAATTTTGACAAAATTGTTTATAGAAATACAATTTTGAAAAAAAAATCTATAAAAACAAAGAAATAAAATGTTAACACAATTTTCTATGGAAATGACATTTTAACAAAATTGTCTATAAGTTTTGACAAACTTTTTGAAAGAAATAAAATTTTGACAAAATTTTGTATAGAAATAAAATTTTGACAAAATCTTCTATGGAAATAAAATTGTGTAAAATTTTGTATAGAAATAAAATTTGGCAAAATTTTCTATTGAAATAAAATTGTGACAAAATTTTCTATAGAAATAAAATGTTGACAAAATTTTTCAGCGAAATAAAATTATGACAAAATTTTCTATAGAAATAAAAATTTCAACAACATTTTCTATAGAAATAACAAAAAATTTTTAACAAAATTTTCTATAGAAAAAAAGTTTGACATTTTCTGTCGCAATAACTTTTTAACAAATTTGTCTGTCGCAATAAAATTGTGACAAAATTTTCTATAGAAATAAAATTTTTAACAAAATTTTCTATAGAAATAAAATTTTGTCAAAATTTTGTATCGCAATAAAATTTTGACAAAAGTTTCAACAGAAATACAATTTTCAAAAAATTCTCTATTGAAACAAAATTTTGATAAATTTTTATATAGAAATAAAATTTTGACAAAATTTTCTATAGAAATAAAATTTTGTCAAAACTTTTGTATGAAAATAAAATTTTGACAATATTTTATAGAAACAAAATTTTGATAAAATTTTTTTGTAGAAATAAAATTTTTAAAAAATATTCCATAAAAATAAAATTTAAATAAAGAAGTATATACGGCCGTAAGTTCGGCCAGTCTGAATCTTATGTGCCCTCCACCATGGATTGAGTAGAAACTTCTACTTAAGACTGTCATTCACAATATAATTCAGTTCTTGACCCGGTATATGGAATATAGGGAAGTGTAAAAAAAAAACAAGTAAGGAAAGTCTAAAGTCGGGCGGGCCGACTATATAATACCCTGCACCACTTTGTAGATCTAAATTTTCGATACCATATCACATCCGTCAAATGTGTTGGGGGCTATATATAAAGGTTTGTCCCAAATACATACATTTAAATATCACTCGATCTGGACAGAATTTGATAGACTTCTACAAAATCTGTAGACTCAAAATTTAATTCGGCTAATGGAACACAATGTTAGTAAAAAAATATGGGAAACATTTAAATCTGAAGCAATGTTAAGGAAACTTCGCAAAAGTTTATTTATGATTTATCGCTCGATATATATGTATTAGAAGTTTAGGAAAATTAGAGTCATTTTTACAACTTTTCGACTAAGCAGTGGCGATTTTACAAGGAAAATGTTGGTATTTTGACCATTTTTGTCGAAATCAGAAAAACATATATATGGGAGCTATATCTAAATCTGAACCGATTTCAACCAAATTTGGCACGCATAGCAACAATGCTTATTCTACCCCCTGTACAAAATTTCAACTAAATCGGAGTTAAAAATTGGCCTCTGTGGTCATATGAGTGTAACTCGGACGAAAGATATATATGGGAGCTATATCTAAATCTGAACCGATTTCAACCAAATTTGACACGCATAGCAATAATGCTAATTCTACTTCCTGTGCAAAATTTCAACTAAATCGGATTTAAAAATAGGCCTCTGTGGTCATATGAGTGTAAATCGGTCGAAAGCTATATATGGGAGATATATCTAAATCTGAACCGATTTCAACCAAATTTGGCACGCATAGCTACAATGCTAATTCTCCACCCTTTGCAAAATTTCAACTAAATCGGATCAAAAAATTGGTCTCTATGGTCAAATGAGTGTAAATCGGCCGAAAGCTATGTATGGGAGCTATATCTAAATCTGAACCGATTTCAACCAAATTTGGCACGCATAGCTACAATGCTAATTCTACTCCCTGTGCAAAATTTCAACCAAATTGGGGTAAAACTCTGGCTTCTGGGACCGTATTAGTCCATATCGGTCGAAAGATATATATGGGAGCTATATCTAAATCTGAACCGATTTCAATAAAATTTGGCACACTTGACGATAGTACTAATTGTTCTTCTTGTGCAAAATTTTAAGCAAATTAGGTTAAAACTCTGGCTTCTGGGGCCATATAAGTCAATATCGGGCGAAATATATATATGGGAGCTATATCTAAATCTGAACCGATTTCTTCCAAAATCAATAGGGATCTATTCTGAGCCAAAACACATACTTGTGCCAAATTTGAAGTCGATTGGACTAAAACTGCCACCTAGACTTTGATTACAAAAATGTGTTTACGGATAGACGGACACACGGCATGGCTATATCGACTCAGGAGCCCACCCTGACCATTTTTGCTAAAGACACCCTGTGTCTATCTCGTCTCCTTCTGGGTGTTGCAAACATACGCACTAACTTATAATACCCTGTTCCACAGTGTGGCGCAGGGTATAAAAAGTGGACTTACTATGATAACTATGGCTGTAGCTTGGCCATGGCTTTGCACGTTATGATCTTATATTTTTTTTTGCCAGCTGATTTTCAGTGTTAACAACACGAAAGCAAGAAAACTAAAGAAAAAAATTTACACGGTAAAATTCAGTACATGATGCAAAGCCTCTTGAACAGTTTTAACTAAGATTTCTTTTTATTTTATGAAGATCGCCTAAAGGCGGGCTTGGGCATTAGAGGGTTAAGATAATTTCTAGTTAAAAGGGAAATTTTGCGATATCGTCTTTAAATGTGATATTCACTCACAATCCATATCAAATATTTTCTCTCAGTGCCAAACCACTTTCATTGTGTACCTGTAAATTTTTTTTTCTTCTCCTTCCATCACCCACCCATCGTCACAACCAACAAAAGAGTGCAAAAACATCTGTTGTTGACAGAGTGTGTGGAAAATGTTAAAGAAAATTTGACAAAAATATAAAAAACGGAAATTTTTCTCTGATCAAAAACATACAAGAACCAACGACGGCTTATATATACCACCAACAAAAAAATTGTAAAAATGGAAAAAAAACGAGAGAAAAATATGCAAATAACCGCATGCCAAGTGTTGTCATAATAAATGAAAAATGCAAATGTTTTAAAATAGAATGGCTGAGCAGTAAGCAAAAAAAAAAAGATCCTAAATAGTTTTTTCCTACTCTCTTCTTTAGCCATGAAAACAGTGTGAATAATCAAAGTGAAAAAAAAAACAACAATAACAACAAAATGCCAAAAGAAGAAACCAACTACTGGAAACATGTCCCAGTAAATTGAATAAACTTATGACTGTGAAATTGTTATTAGTTTGCCTGGATTAACCAAACGCAGTGAATTTAATTAAAACGGCAGATAAAAACAATCAGCAGCCATAAGGGCAGAATTTCAACATGGATTTAGCTGTAATATTAAAGTATATTTGGAATATACTTATTTTATTTTCTCTGCATATTCCAGGTAAGTTTAACATAGTTAAAAAAATATAATAATAATACAAAAATAAAAACAATTATGAATGGACTACAAGTGCATGGAGCTAACATAACTATACGTATGTTTTAAAACATCTCTGATTCCAATTATTTTAAATTATAACAAGAGAACACATAGGATATATGTGGAAAATAATTCAACGCCCTTGTCACTCAAATTCGAATGCATTTGGATTCAATCATTTAATTTGTATGAAAATATACTGATTATCATTAATGGGAATTTTGGGGAATTTGTGGGTTTTGGGACAATATCTGTCCAAATCTGGTTATAACTATTTACACAAAGAGCCATCGTGATGCAATGGTTTGCATGCCCGCCTTGCAGACAAAAGGTCATGGGTAACTAACTAACTTATAATGCTCTGTTTCACAGTGTGGCACAGAGTATAATGAGCTAGGACTAAGGTCATTGCAGTTCTAAGATGTACAAGAGCTCACCGTGGCACACAAAAAGTTAACGTGTAAAAGGGCTTGTCACCGAATTTAGGTTTTCTCGATGAGAAGCCATTCCAAATTGAGAAACAAAATCATCGGGTTTTCTTTCCTAAGAGCTTAGCTGAAACTTTACATCTTCAATTGACCACCAGTACTCACGGAACGTCGACGGAAATGGTGCGGGCTGCCATAATGATTGATGGTTGTTCTAAGTTCGTCTAATAAATGTCGAATATTAGCGGGAAAATTTCCTAAAGGCAGCGACATCACACTCAGCAATCGTCTACCAAGAATGGGTTACAAATGAGATTCCTCGTTTCATTTTACCGATTATGGCCTCCGCATCTTAACCCGTTGGATTTTTACGCATGGGATATTATAGAGAGTAAATTTGGCACTACAAAATACCAAAGTGTTGACAATATCAAGACGGAGCTTCGCGGGGAATAAGCCAAACCACTTTCGTGTAATGGTTTTGACCTCCGGAGCCTCTTGGAAGACCGCAGAACCACTTTCGTATAATGGTTTTGTCGGCCGTTTGAAGGCCATAATTCGTGCCAAATGGAGCCAATTTAAACAAATCTGAAGTGACTCTAAAATCATATGTTATTTCCGAAATTTTTTTTTCGGTTTGAACATTACAATTAACAAATATTAATCATCGAAAATCCTTTATTGTTTTTCAAAATATTACCCATTCAAATCGAAACACTTTTGCCACTCTTATTAAGGTATCTCCAAATCATGCATTCAGAACACTTCAACCGCTTCTTTAGGTGTCGAAAAACGTTGACATCTAATTTTCCTTTTTACATACGGGAATAAAAATAAGTCATTCGGCGCTAAGTCAGGACTATACGGCGGATGACCTATCAAAACGATATTTTCAGTGTTCAAAAATTCAGTTGTTTCAGCCGATGCGTGACTACTCGCAATGGCGTGATGAAGAGTGATCCGTCTTCGGCCGTTGTTTTTCATGATTTTTTTTAATATTCTGTGTTGTTCTAAAGGTACGATTGTGACATTTCCAAATATTCCGAAAAAGTAGGCGATCATTTGCTTGGAAGTGGTTAGTGCGCGGTCAACCTTTGTTGAGTTTGGGTTATCTTGAAGCATCCATAAAGTCGAGTGATGTTTGCTTTCGGGCTCACATGCGTAAATCCATGCTCCATGACCTGTCACGGTAGGTTAGTTTAGGTGGGAACCCAATATTTTTAGGCTTACTTAGATTGTTCAGTCCATTGTGATACCACAGTGGTGAACTTCTCTCTTATCACTGAGTACGGCCCGATTCCATGTTAAGCTTAATGACAAGGAACCTCTTTTTATAGCCGAGACTGAACGGCCGTGAAACCACTTGCAGGAGCTTTGAAACACTCAGTAATGTCCCCAGCATTACTGAGAAAGGATGTTTTTTGTTTGGTGTTCGGTCGAAGCAGGGATCGAACCCTTTGTATCCAAGGCGGGCATGCTAACCATTGCACCACGTCCATCACCACCAACTGTCACGATGTCATAGACGTGTTTCGTAGCACTGCGATCGCATTTTTGGAGCATTTTTTTTCAACAAATCGATACGACCAGTTTTTTTGAGCAATTGACTAATTGTTTGGGATCCAATGCGAACAAATTTTTTTATTGGTAAAATTTTCATTCAATATTTAATGAATGCTGGTGCCTAAAGTTGTCTCAATCTCACGATACGTCACATCACGATCTTGCAATGTCAGTTGGCGCACACCATGAATAGTTTTGGACGACCTTCGTCTTGGATTGAACTACGACCACGGTAGCCTTAGTTTGTACACTGTTAGAAAAATATGTTTTTCATATGTTCCGATATAAACAAAATGTGTTTTGGGCACGATTTTAAACCACAATATATTTAAGTGCGAACATGTAATTTTCCTAAACTAACACTAAATGTTTGGGACATCTATGTTAATATGTTAGAATATATTATGTTTGGGGCATGAATGTTTCATAAAAATCATATGTGTGAATACAAACATATATAAATTTACAAATTTCAACTAAACATACATATGTTGTGATATTTTATTCAAAGCGACAGAGAGAGTATAGAGAGAAATAGAGATGGAAACCGGGAGAGTTGACGAAATATATCAATATAACACAGCAAAAGAGTCAAAAGAGAACAATTTCTGTGAAACCGCTTGTATGTTGTTTCGGAAAACTGTTTTATGATAAGGCCAAAAATTTGATATGTTTAAGTCTAAATATTATTTAATTTGAATAAAGAGAATATACATTCTGAACCAAGAGAATAGATATTTGAAAAACAAACAGCTTATGTTTTCGCCTTGAGAGCAGCATTTTATGTATGTGTGGACATGTGTTTTGTTTATCATTTTGGCATTATTTTTTTCTTGGTTCGTTAAAAGAAATCAGGGGTCTTCATAAAAATAACGAAAGGGCACTATACTCTTTTTAGAGTTGGGACGGTAAAATGAAATAAGGAGGAAATAGTGAAAAATTACACAGTAAAATGTAAAAAAACAAAGTTTAGTTTCTCTTTATTAAAAAGTAGTCCACGAGGAGTTGACGGACACCATCAAATATAAAAGCGGGTATTAAGTTCGACTTTTACAGCTAAAACAATTTAAAAAGTTTATTTTCTTTAAAATGATTTATTAAAGAAAAATAAAAGGAATTTTAGAGCGATGGTGTTAAATGCTAGTAAAAAACTGTTCACTCCTAAATAAATTTATGTTTATATTATAAAATTATGTATGTATGTTTATACTCGACTCCACGTTCTTCTTTTGTTAGAGTGTTTGAATTCCTTCCAAATTTTAAAGTTTTGTACAAAAACAGTTTTTTATTACAAGATTGTTATTTTTGCAATAAAAAATAATATTTTATCCAAAAATCATTCAATTTCGTTTATATCAAGCACTGTTACTGACTATAAATCCTTAATAACGCACATTTCGATGTTTCATTTAAAAAAATAATATAGTATAAATATAAATGTGTAAATTAAAAAAAAAAAAACAAAAAAAATGTTCGGTCGGAGCAGGGATTGAACCCACGACCCTTTGCATGCAAGGCAGACATGCTAACCACTGCTCCACGTGGCAAACAAATGTATGTTTCTGTTAAATAATATTATGTTTTCATGGGCTCGTGGGCGCTGCAAACTATGCTATATAAATGTAACTTATAACGACAATTGTCTACTGGTGACTATAACAGCTACGTAGTCCAGTGGATAGTGTGTTGGCTTACAAACTGTATGGTCCTCGGTTCGATTCTCCGTGCAGGCGAAAGGTAAAATTTAAAAAATTTATAAAAGTGAATAATTTCTTCAACATTATTTGTATTACAGAGAAAGGTGCCAATAACTAAAAAATTTCGTGGAAGTGAAAATTACGAGTATGTTAGGGAATGAGCACAATCGTGTTTGGGAAAAATTCTTCCAAGCATATAATATTTTTGGCTGAAAATGCTTCCAAACATATAATATGTTCACATAAAACAAACATATTAATGTTTCGGCAGTATGCAATAATATATGTGCTTCCTGCAAAATATGTTTGGAACATATGTTAAAGAAGCGATTTTTTTTGAGGGTGTAGAATTCTACTAATAATGCTAGATTTGCTACTGTTTCAGTAGATTTTGCAAAATATTGCTCGCCTACGAAGAGGTATTACAATTCTCTATAGAAATAAAATTTTGAAAAATTTCGATAAAAACAAAATTTTCATAAAATTTTCAATAGAAATAAAAAAATCTCAATAAATAAAATTTTGATAAAATTATCTGTAGAAATAAAACTATAGAAATAAATTGTTGATAAAGTTTGATAAAGCCATATCACGATCTTGCAATGTCAGTTGGTGCACACCATCAATGGTTTTGGACGACCTTCGTCTTGAATTGAACTACGACCACGGTTGCCTCAGTTTGTAGAATTCTACCAATAATGCTCGATTTATTACTGAAGATTGGTAGAATTCTTGATGTTTCGGTAGATTTTGCAAAATATTCCTCGCCTACGAAGAGGTATTACAATTCTCTATAGAAATAAAATTTTGAAAACATTTCGATGAAAACAAAATTTTCATAAAATTTTCGATAGAAATATAAAAAAATCCCTATAAATAAAATGTTGATAAAATTATCTGTAGAAATAAAACTATAGAAATACAATTTTATTAAAATTTTTGGTATAAATAAAATTTTGACAAACTTTTTGATAGAAATAAAATTTTGATAAAGTTTTCGATAGAAATAAAACTTTTACAAAATTTTTGATGCAAATAAAATTTTGACAAAATTTTCGATAGAAATAAAATGTTGACAAAATTTTCTATAAAAATAAAATTTTGACGAAATTTCGATAGAAATAACATTTTGACGAAATTTCGATAGAAAAAAATATGACAGAATTTTCGATAAAAATAAAATTTTGATAAAAATTTTTGATAGAAAAATTTTAACAAAACGAAATAAAATTTTGACAAATTTTTCGATAAAATACACACTTTTTGATGGAAATAAAAATTGGACAAAATTTTCGATAGAAATAAAATTTTGATAAATCTTCTATAGAAATAACAGTTGACAAATTTTTCCTAGAAATAAAATTTTGATAAAGTTTTCGATAGAAATAAAACTTTTACAAAATTTTTGGTACAAATAAAATTTTGACAAAATTTTTGGTAGAAAAAAATTTTGACAAAATTTTCGATAGAAATAAAATGTTGACAAAATTTTCTATAGAAATAAAAATTTTACAAAATTTTTGGTACAAATAATTTTTTGACAAAATTTTCAAAAAATTATTTGTACCAAAAAATTATTTGTACCAAAAAAAAAATAAAATGTTGACAAAATTTTCTATCAAAATAAAATTTTGACAAAATTTCGATAGAAATAAAATTTTGACGAAATTTTGATAGAAAAAAAATATGACAAAATTTTCGATAGAAATAAAATTTTGATAAAAATTTTTAGAAAATTTAAATTTCAAATGAAAAAACTTAGATAGGAATAAAATTTTCTATAGAAATACAATTTTGACAAAATTCTATATAAGTACTCGATTTTTGTAGAATAAGTAACTTTGCCTTGTTGGTGCGATCTAAATAGTTGAAACATTTAAATAAGGGATATATGCACCCAAAAAAATTGCGCTAAGAGGGGAGATCATAAAATACAATATTCCTAATACTGAAATAATATTCTAAAATAAAATAATAGCAAATTTTCTTATCACAAAATCTGATGAAAAACCTCAAAATAAACTTTTTTAAATTTGGTATATTTTTGGTAATTTTTTTTTTTTAATTTTTGTAGATTATTTTTGGCACGAGTGGCAACCTTGAATACGACTCCCCTTGAATTTACCATACCATAGATAAAGACCCGTCCTTGTTGGAGCTTCATCGCCAAAAATTGAATTAATGTAATTGATGTACTGTTATTGAGTTAAACCTCGTGGAAATTTTAAAAAATAATCGCACGAAAATGTTCACGATTTCATTTATTTTTTTTGGCGAAATGATTCTTTTAAGTTGCTACAACGCTCCCTCGAATGTCAAAATGTTCTGAGTACATATAACCTCAGATTGCAACACTAGGTTCGTCCAATCCCTAAATATAAAAGGCAACATTTGTATATATCACTCATCCTGTACTTCTTTTGGTTAAAAAATGCCGCATTTTAGCCTTGTTGATCGATTTATCTTTTGTTAGTGCACAATTGCCCCAGCCTAATTACCACCCATTTTACAATCCATCCCATTTGAATTGTAAATATAGGTTAAGATGTTTTAAATGAAGTTGCTGCTTATCAAATCCTAAATAAAAATCCAATCCAAAAAACCAATGGTCATTTATTATTAAGAATATCCTCTCTAAATTTGTTTAACGATTTCTTAAGAATTTAATTTGCTAAAAATCTCTTTGCTTTTGCAAACTCCTTGAGGCCTTAAGGTCGATCCAATTCGATCCTTAAAAGACATTTCCATGCCTGAACTTTGACTCAAATGTCTTCGTTATTTATCTTTTGCTCAATTTTCCATTGTTTACATAGCCAGAAGAACAAAAAATAAAAAATACAAACAAGAAGAAAATCAAAAACGCTCTGCAAAAAACAGAAATAAAACTTGTTACGAATTTTGGCACAGAACAGAATCGCAATTTCAACTTGAAAATAATCCTTTTGAAGAGGCATGCAAGGGGCTCTAGGGGCGGCGAGTGAGAACTGAAAAATCAAGGGAAAATCTTGTTATTTCCATTTCGCGCTGTTTACACTGCGCTTTTAAGCTGCAAAAGAATAACAAAACTTTTTACAGTCAAACGGACGACAACGATGACGATAACTACGATGTCGATGATGAGGTTCAAGAGAGAGCTCTTAAGACGTAAATATGAAGATGGGTGACTATGACTTGGCAGGGTGTGTGTTTGTACGAGTTTGGTCACTAGCAAAGAAATAAAGAACAAATTCACACACACACACACTCATCGATTCGAACACACCCAATTTCATACCAACATAAATCTCTTTTCCTCTTGCTGAGAAAAAAAAATATTCGGAGAATTGCAAGTAATGAAAGTATCGTAAAATAGTAACGACAATAAAATAAATGCACAACTTGTTACCAGAGAAAACACAAAGTTTCCCTCTTTTAGGAGATTTTTAAGTTAAGCCCCTCCATACCGGCTCCTGTTGTTGTTATTCTCAAGCTTTGGTATGTTGGCTGGTCCCCTCTTGTCGCCCGTTTTTTTGGTGGTATTTTAAATTTCTTTTTCTTGTTAATGCTGCAGGATGGTTGGCTGGATCCCTGGATGCGACAACATTCAATGATGATGCTAGCTGCCTGCCATTTCCATTATAGAGGAAAGGAAACAGACAAACCTAAGTAGTTAAAACGTAATGCGACAAAACAACGAGCAAATACTTAATCCTTATGAAGTGGCATCTTAAAAAAAAGTCATAACATTATTTTACTTGACAGTTTTCCTATGGCGTTATTTTTTTTCTCGTGGCGTTTGCATCAACCATATACAATGTTGGGTGTAAACATAACCTTCTTTAATTATAGTAGTTTACAACTACTTTTTACCAAATTACAGTGCATTAAATTTTAAGATGTGTTCTTTTTTTAAGAAAATTATTACCTATGGCTAAATTACGCATGTTTATGGCATCCACTACAATATAATTGCTGGTGTTGTAAACCCAAGGATCAATTTATAGGGAGATGACATTGCAATGTAGTCGTTGGGATTCTGGTGTGACTCAAAATGTGGACTTGTTAAAAAATGTCCAAAGGTGAAATTTCGATATTTTAAAATTTGAAAAAATATACTTTTATGATTATGGAAAATTCGATTTTGACTTTAGATTTTTTTGTCCATTTATGACATGACAACATCCGCTACAATATAAATTTCTGGTGTTATGAAGCAAAGGATAAATTTTCAATTAGTTGAAATTCCAATGTAGGTGTAGGGATTGCAATGAGAATCAAAAAGTTGACATTCTAAAAATTTGAAAAAGACAGCTTTTCGATTTTTGTCAAAAATAGATAAATGTTGATTTTTCGACTTTTTAAAAATTAGAAAAAAAAATCTCCTTAATATTTTTCCTGATTATGGAAAAATCGAATCTTTATGTCGAGACTTTCCGATTTTGTGCCCATTTTTTCCATAAGCTACATCACCTGCTACAATTAAAAAGATGAATTATCATTTGTTTTTTTTTTTTTCAAAATTTGTAAAAGTCAGTATATCGATTTTTATAAAAAAGATTTTTGCATTTTTTTCTTGATTATGAAAAAGTTGACTTTTGAAGTCGCTACTTTCAATTCTTTTTTGTACGACTAGGTATTGGAAAAGTCGACTTTTCGAGTTTTTCGTTCAAAAAAAGTTGACTTTCGTACAAGACGAATTTTATATATGGAAAATATAAGCCAAAATGCTATTTCGACACAAGACTTCGCGATTTCTGACCTTTTCGTCCCTTTTTTATTACAAAACAAGTAAGTACTAATATCATACCCTAAACGTACCCTACTGAATTAATAAATATAAGCATGTCTCATTGAAATTGGTTTGGCAAATAAACCGTATTTTTATACCCTCCATCATAGGATGGGGGTATATTAACTTTGTCATTCCGTTTGTAACACATCGAAATATTGCTCTAAGACCCCATAAAGTATATATATTCTGGGTCGTGGTGAAATTCTGAGTCGATCTAAGCATGTCCGTCCGTCCGTCCGTCCGTCCGTCCTTCCGTCCGTCTGTTGAAATCACGCTAACTTCCGAACGAAACAAGCTATCGACTTGAAACTTGGCACAAGTAGTTGTTATCGATGTAGGTCGGATGGTATTGAAAATGGGCCATATCGGTCCACTTTTACGTATAGCCCCCATATAAAGGGACCCTCAGATTTGGCTTGTGGAGCCTCTAACAGCAGCATATTTCATCCGATCCGGCTGAAATTTGGTATATGGTGTTGGTATATGGTCCCTAACAACCATGCAAAAATTGGTCCACATCGGTCCATAATTATATATAGCCCCCATATAAACCGATCCCTAGATTTGGCTTGCGGAGCCTCAAAGAGAAGAAAATTTCATCCGATCCGCCTGAAATTTGGTACATGATGTTGGTATATGGTCTCTAACAACCATGCAAAAATTGGTCCACATCGGTCCATAATTATATATAGCCCCCATATAAACCGATCCCCAGATTTGGCTTGCGGAGCCTCAAAGAGAAGAAAATTTCATCCGATCCGCCTGAAATTTGGTACATGATGTTGGTATATGGTCTCTAACAATCATGCAGAAATTGGTCCACATCGGTCCATAATTATATATAGCCCCCATATAAACCGATCCCCAGATTTGGCTTGCGGAGCCTCAAAGAGGAGCAAATTGCATCCGATCCGGCTGAAATTTGGTACATGGTATTGGTATATGGTCTCTAACAACCGTGCAAAAATTGGTCCACATCGGTCCATAACTATATATGGCGCCCATATAAACCGATCCCCAGATTTGGGTTGCGGAGCCTCAAAGAGAAGCAAATTTCATCCGATCCGCCTGAAATTTGGTACATGATACTGGTATATGGTCTCTAACAACCATGCAAAAATTGGTCCACATCGGTTCATAATTATATATAGCCCCCATATAAATCGATCCCCAGATTTGGCTTGCGAAGTCTCCAAGAGAAGCAAATTTCATCCAATCCGGTTGTAATTTGGAACATGGTGTTAGTATATGATCTTTAACAACCGTGCCAGAATTGGTCCATATCGGTCCATAATTATATATGGCCCCCATATAAAACATTCTCCAGATTTGACCTCCGGAGCCTCTTGGAGGAGCAAAATTCATCCGATCCGGTTCAAATTAGGCACGTGGTGTTAGTATATGGTCGCTAACAACCATACCAAAATTGGTCCAATCACACAAAAATTGGTCCATATCGGTTCATAATCATGGTAGACACTAGAGCCAAAAATAATCTACAAAAAATTTTATTTCTATAGAAAATTTTGTCAAAATTTTATTTCTATAGAAAGTTTTGTTCAAATTTTATTCGGTTCATAATCATGGTTGCCACTCGAGCCAAAAATAATCTACCAAGATTTTATTTCTATAGAAAATTTTGTCAAAAGTTTATTTCTATAGAAAATTTTGTTAAAATTTTATTTCTGTAGAAATTTTTGTCAAAATTTTCTTTCTATAGAAAATTTTGTCAAAATTTTTATTTCTATAGAAAATTTTATCAACATTTTTATTTCTATAGAAAATTTTGTGAAAATTTTATTTCTATAGAAAATTTTGTTAAAATTTTATTTCTGTAGAAAATTTTGTCAAAATTTTATGTCTACTTTGTCAAACTTAATTATATACGTATTGGATCGATCTTTTTTGATTTAATATATACCTCGTATGGACTTACATACAATTTAGAAGATGGTGTTAGGAGGTTTTAAGATACCTTGCCATCGGCAAGCGTAATTCGATTGTGGATGGCAGTGTTTAGATGAAGTTTCTACGCAATCCATGATGGAGGGTACATAAGCTTCGGCCTGGCCGAACTTACGGCCGTATATACTTGTCTTATTTAAGAAAATTTAGGGGGATAAATGTTTATAGGAGCTTTATCTCAATCACATTACGTTATGCCAAATTTGACGACGATCGCTTAGCAAAGAAGAGCAATGTGGCCCAATTTGTAATAATGGGGCGAGACATAAGCGGTGCAGCTATATCTAAATTTGATCCGATTTGATGATTCAAATCCAATAGCATTCGTCCTTGTACCCAAAAGACACCCTGTACCAAATTTCATCAAATTCTGTTAACAATTGTGACATGAATCTTGCGAACAATAAACAAATGGACAGATGGACGTACGAACGGATGGAATCCATGGATTAGATCGACTAAGGAAGTGATTCAGAGTCAATCGGTATATATTTTATGGGGTCTAAAATCAATATTTCTGGTAGTCACATTTTTTTTACTTTTTTTTTGGTTTATGTGTCAAAATTTGGAAAATGGGATATTTAACTGCTATAAATATCCCATTTTCCAAATTTTGAAAAAAAAAGTCATTGCCTCGAAAAATCTACATTTCCAAAAAGATGGAAAAATTATAAATTCGACTTCTTAATTTTGACTACAATCTTCAATATGTTTCTCAAGAAGGAACTATCGCTAGCATTCCCAACTTGCTTATAAAGGGCCATGGGTTCAATCCCAGGGTTGACCAAATAACAAAAAATTCTTCAACGGTGGTTTATGCCCTCTCATTACTGCTGGTGCTATTTCTGAGGATTTTACTGTAATGTAAAATCGCATTGAGTTACATATGAAATCAATTATACCTTGTCAAATTTTGTCAAAAGTTTATTCTATAGAAAATTTTGTCAAAATTTTTTTTGTATAGAAAATTTTGTCAATATTTTATTTTTATAGAAAATTTTGTCAAAATGTTATTTTTAAAGAAAATTTTTGCAAAGGTTTATTTTTATAGTACATTTTGTCAAAATTTTATTTTTATAGAAAATTTTGTCAAAATTTTATTTTTATAGTAAATTTTTTTAAAATTTTATTTTTATAGAAAATTTTGTCAAATTTTATTTTTATAGAAAATTTTGTCAAATTTTATTTTTAGAGAACATTTTGTTAACATTTTATTTTTATAGAACATTTTGCTGAATTTTATTTTTAGAGAAAATTTTGTTAAAATTTTATTTCTAGAGAAAATTTTGTTAAAATTTTATTTTTATAGAAAATTTTGTCAAAACTTTATTTCTGTAGAAAATTTTATCAAAATTTTATTTTTATAGAATATTTTTTGCAAATTTTTGTTTAGAGAAAATTTTGTTAACATTTTATTTTTATAGAAAATTTTGTCAAAATTTTATTTTTATAAAAGATGTTGTTAAAATTTTATTTTAAGTGAAAATTTTGTTAACATTTTGTTTTTGTAGAAAATTTTGTCAAAATTTTATTTTTATTTAATATTTTTTGCAAATTTTTGTTTAGAGAAAATTTTGTTAAAATTTTATTTTAAGAGAAAATTTTGTCAACATATTATTTTTTAGAAAATTTTGTCAATTTTTTTTTCTAGAACATTTTGTCAAAATTTTATAGAATAGGTTAGGTTAGGTGGCAGCCCGATATATCAGGCTCACTTAGACTATTCAGTCCATTGTGATACCACATTGGTGAACTTCTCTCTTATCACTGAGTGCTGCCCGATTTCATGTTAAGCTCAATGACAAGGGACCTCCTTTTTATAGCCGGGTCCGAACGGCGTTCCATATTGCAGTGAAACCACTTAAAGAAGCTTTGAAACTCTCAGAAATGTCACCAGCATTACTGAGGTGGGATAATCCGCCGTTGAAAAACTTTTTGGTGTTCGGTCGAAGCAGGAATCGAACCCACGATCTTGTGTATGCAAGGCGGGCATGCTAACCATTGCACGACGGTGGCTCCCTAACTAACAATTATTTTAATTCACGTGATTTTTATACCCTTCGCCATAGGGGCTGTATTAACTTTGTCGTTCCGTTTGTAACCCATCGAAATATTGATCGCAGACTTCGTGAATGATACATATATTCTGGGTCATGGTGAAATTCCGAGTCGATCTAGCGATGGTAGAAAATTGTGTCAAAATTTTATTTGTATAAAAAATTTTGTCAATATTTTATTTCTATAGAAAATTTTGTTAAAATTTTATTTCTATAGAAAATGTTGTCACAATTTTATTTCGATGGAAAATTTTGTCAAAATGTTATTTTTATAAAAAATTTTGTCAACATTTTATTTCTATAGAAAATATTGTTAAAATTTTATTTCAATGGAAAATTTTGTCAAATTGTTATTTGTATACAAGATTTTGTCACGATTTTATTTCTATAGAAAATTTGTCATAATTTAATTTCCGTAGCAATGTTTGTTCATATTTTATTTCTATAGAAAATTTGTATAAATTTTATTTCTATGGAATTTTTTAAAAAATTTTATTTCTATAGAAAATTTTGTCAAATTGTTAGTTTTATACAAAATTTTGTCACGATTTTATTTCTATAGAAAATTTGTCATAATTTAATTTCCATAGCAATGTTTGTTCATATTTTATTTCTATAGAAAATTTGTATAAATTTTATTTCTATGGAATTTTTTAAAAAATTTTATTTCTATAGAAAATTTTGTCAAAATTTTATTTTTATACAAAATTTGGTCACCGTTTTATTTCTACAGCAAATTTTGTTAAAATTTTATTTCTATGGAAAATTTTATTAAAATGGTATTTCTATAGAAAATTTTGATAAAATTTTAGTCCTATAGAACATTTTGTCAAAATTTTATTTTTATAGAATATTTTTTCAAATTTTTTTTTGGAGAAAATTTTGTTAAAATTTTATTTGTATAGAAAATTTCATCAAAATTTTATTTTTATAGAAAATTTCATCAAAATTTTATTTTTATAGAAAATTTCATCAACATTTTATTTTTAAAGAAAATTTTGTCACAATTTTATTTTTAAAGAAAATTTTGTCACAATTTTATTTTTTGTAGGAAAATTTGGTCAAAATTTTATTTTTACAGAAAATTTTGTATCTCTTATTTGGAAAGGAATATTTTGCAAAATCTACCAAAACATGGAGAATTCTACCAATCTACGAATCAGTAAAAATTCTACCAATTCTACCAAATGTGGCAACCGTGTTTGGTACCGAGCCCAAATGATCGTATATACCTTGCAAAAAAATGCTCAATTCCACTACGTCTCATTGTATTTCTTCGGAGTATGGTATTATTCATCCGTCATTTCTTTTTATACCCTTCACCACTACTGTGGTACAGGGTATAATAAGTTTGTGCATTTGTATGTAACGCCAAGAAGGAGTAATCATAGACCAACCTTTTAGTATACGGATCGGCTTAGAATTAAATTCTGAGTCGATTTAGCGATGTCCGTCTGTCTGTCTGTCTGTCTGTCTGTCTGTCTGTCTGTCTGTCTGTCTGTCCGTCTGTCTGTCTGTTGATGTATTTTTGTGTGCAAAGTACAGCTCGCAGTTTTAGTCCGATTGTCCTAAAATTTGGAATAGGGTCCTATTTCGGCTCAAAGACGATCCCTATTGATTTTGGAAAAAATCGGTTCAGATTTAGATATAGCTGTCATATATATTTTTCATCGATCTGGTCATAATTGGCGCGTATATCAACCGATCTTCCTCAAATTCCGTACATCCGAATATTTTTTGGGTCTCGAAAAACTTGCAAAATATCAGCCAAATCGGTTCAGATTTAGATATAGCTCCCATATATAGCTTTCGCCCGATTTACACTCATTTGCCCACAGAGGCCAATTTTTTGCTCCGATTTAGTTGAAATTTTGCATAGGGAGTAGAATTAGTATTGTAACTATGTGTGCCAAATTTGGTTGAAATCGGTTCAGATTTGGATATATCTCCCATATATAGCTTTCGCCCGATTTACACTCATATGACCACAGAGGCCAATTTTTAACTCCGATTTAGTTGAAATTTTGCACAGGGAGTAGAATTAGCATTGTAACTATGCGTGCCAAATTTGGTTGAAATCGGTTCAGATTTAGATATAGCTCCCATATATAGCTTTCGCCCGATTTACACTCATATGACCACAGAGGCCAATTTTTAACTCCGATTTAGTTGAAATTTTGCACAGGGAGTAGAATTAGTATTGTATCTATGCGTGCCAAATTTGGTTGAAATCGGTTCAGATTTAGATATAGCTCCCATATATATGTTTTCCTGATTTCGACAAAAATGGTCAAAATACCAACAATTTCCTTGTAAAATCGCCACTGCTTAGTAGAAAAGTTGTAAAAATTACTCTAATTTTCCTAAACTTCTAATACATATATATCGAGCGATAAATCATAAATAAACTTTTGCAAAGTTTCCTTAAAATTGCTTCAGATTTAAATGTTTCCCATATTTTTTTACTAACATTGTGTTCCACCCTAGTGCATTAGCCGACTTAAATTTTGAGTCTATAGATTTTGCAGAAGTCTATCTAATTCGGTCCAGATCGAGTGATATTTAAATGTATGTATTTGGGACAAACCTTTATATATAGCCCCCCACACATTTGACGGATGTGATATGGTATTGGAAATTTAGATCAACAAAGTGGTGCAGGGTATAATATAGTCGGCCCCGCCCGACTTTAGACTTTCTTTACTGGTTTTTTACTAACATTGTGTTCCACCCTAGTGCATTAGCCGACTTAAATTTTGAGTCTATAGATTTTGCAGAAGTCTATCTAATTCGGTCCAGATCGAGTGATATTTAAATGTATGTATTTGGGACAAACCTTTATATATAGCCCCCCACACATTTGACGGATGTGATATGGTATTGGAAATTTAGATCAACAAAGTGGTGCAGGGTATAATATAGTCGGCCCCGCCCGACTTTAGACTTTCTTTACTGGTTTTCTTATTTCCTTTTTTCTTACTTTTATAAAACTCTTATAAACTTAGTATAATTAAAAAATTCCCAGAATATTCTCAAAGTCTTCTCTAAGCTATAGCAGCAAAATCTACTTTCATAAACAGCGTATTTTCTCCCCCTAGCCACAATAATAAAAGCCAAAGCTCTTTAGAGGAATAATAAATGTACACTCTTATTTTACTAATAGCACAGTTTCCATTCAGTTTCTCATCTTCTATTGCCATTTGCTTATCGAATAGGAAAAGTCCTTTTTGACGTATTGTTGTATCATTCATTCATTCGTTCATTCATTCATACATTTGTCTGCGTTAGTTATGTCCATAATTTTTCTGTGGCTGATAAGAGAGTTTGTTGTTGTTGTTTTTTGTTTGGTTTTTACAGCTTACTTTAATTATCTTATCTTTTGTTTCGTTTCATTTTATTTTTATGGGTTTTATAGCCAGTGGCAAAAATTAGTTTATTATGTATGCAGTAGTATTACAAATTAGGGAATTAAGTGGAAAAACGGCGTTAAATCCTTGTGTTTATTACGAAAAGCCCCTTACTAAAGTTACCTCGTTAGTATGCCAATGATATGCTGGCAGAAACTTCTCTAAGTGTTTTTGACCTGGCCGCTGTAGTCTCGTTTCGAAGTTATTAAATGTTTGTGTTTTTGTTCCTTGGTGGTGTTGGTGGTTTTAGCTCTAATGATGGGTAAATATGAAAATGCCATAGTCAAAAATATCTGTTGAATATAAACTACTTCTTAATTTTAGTAAGAGGAAAACTAATTACGAGGATTATCTGTACAAAGTTCTGGTTTGCTGGGGTTAAAGAGGATAAGGAAGTTGAAAGAATTTTGATATAGTGGAAATAACTTCTAGTGGAGATAGCGATGTAAAAAGTGTGTATATGAGGCCGAAAAATCTCTCTAGCCAAATCTTTGCTGAGGACAGCAATTGGATCTATTGGATTATGTAGAAAATTTAAGGACTCAATATAGGACCTTAAAGATCATACATTTTATATAAAGAATATCAAGTGGATTTGTTGAAACATATTCTCTCAAGGAGATGGGCTACAAAGCAAGAGAGGTTGGTAGAATTCTACCAAAAATGGTAGATTTTTTGCTGTTTGTTAGAGTGGTAGAATTCTTACCGCTTTGTTAGTTTTTATATCCTGCACCACACTGTGGAACAGGGTATTATAAGTTAGTGCATATGTTTGCAACACCCAGAAGGAGATAGACACATGGTGTCTTTGGCAAAAATGCTCAGGGTAGGCTCCTGAGTCGATATGGATTTATATGATTCTAATAATTCTTTCCTCCCAAACGAAATTTTAGACAAACAAAGTTTGTTTCTCATTTGCTTTTCGTTGAAAGCAAGTGTTTTTGGAAGAAAAGTATATACTTTTTGTGGTAAACGTTTATTCTTTTCCAGGATGTAAAAACAATTTCATAAAGACTAACTCAAAAAAAAAATTTTCTGGCTAATTGCATTTTATCTCATGTCTTTCTCACTTCCGCGAAGTTTTTTTTTAGTTCTTAGCACTTTTTTCTGTAATACAAACAATGTAGAAGAAATTATACGATATTATAAATTTTAAAATTTTTTTTTACCTTTCGCCTGGACGGAGAATCGAACCGCGGACCGTGCAATTTGTAAGCCAACACACTATCCACTGAGCTATGTACCTGTTATGGTCATCAATAGATAAATATCCATTTAAGTTATATTTATATAGCATAGCTTGCGGCGCCCACGAACCGAATAAACAAAGTTTATTTAACAGAAACAAACGTTTAGTTTGGCACCGTGGAGCAGTGGTTGCTACGTCCGACTTGCATGCCAAGGGTCGTGGGTTCGATCCCTGCTCCGACCAAAGTTTTTTTTGTTTTTTTTACATAAATTTCAGATATGTTCGGAATATTCCGAAAAAAAAATTTCTATATTACATTGTAGTATATTAAATTTTGAACTGTAAAATGTGTCTTATTAAAGACCTAAAGTCAGAAAAGAACAGTGTTTGATATAAACGAAATGGGCTGTGTTGTTGTTTTAAAAATATCATTTTTTATTGAAAAAATAAAAATTTTGTAACAAACGAATTTTTTTGGTGATAAAAGTTTAAAATTTTCGAAGCAATTCAAAAACTCTAACAAAAGAAAAAACGTTTTCGGTACACGTTTCCCAAACTTTTTTTTTTCTTTGCGTGCAGAAGCCAGAGTTTTACCCTAATTTGCTTAAAATTTTCCCCAACAAGAACAATTAGTACTATAGTCAAGTGTGCCAAATTTGATTGAAATAGGTTCAGATTTAGATATAGCTCCCATATATATCTTTCGCCCGATATGGACTAATACGGTCCAAGAAGCCAGAGTTTTACCCCAATTTGGTTGAAATTTTGCACTAGAAGTACAATTAGTAGTGTAGTCAAGTGTGCTCAATTTTATTGGAATCAGTTCAGATTTAGATATAGCTCCCATATATATCGTTCGCCCGATTTACGCTCATATGACAACAGTGGCCAATCTTTTACTCCGATTTAATTGAAATTTTGCACAGGGAGTAGAATTAGCATTGTAGCTATGTGTGCCAAATTTGGTTGAAATCGGTTCAGATTTAGATATAGCTCCCATATATAGCTTTCGCCCGATTTACACTCATATGACCACAGAGGCAAATTTTTTGCTCCGATTTAGTTGAAATTTTGCACAGGGAGTAGAAATAGCATTGTAGATATGCGTGCTAAATTTGGTTGAAATCGGTTAAGATTTAGATATATCTCCCATATATAGCTTTTGCCCGATTTACACTCATATGACCACAGAGGCCAATTTTTAACTCCGATTTAGTTGAAATTTTGCACAGGGAGTAGAAATAGCATTGTAGCTATGCGTGCCAAATTTAGTTGAAATCGGTTAAGATTTAGATATAGCTCCCATATATATGTTTTTCTGATTTCGACAAAAATGGTCAAAATACCAACATTTTCCTTGTAAAATTGCCACTGCTTAGTCGAAAAGTTGTAAAAATGACTCTAATTTTCCTAAACTTACAATACATATATATCGAGCGATAAATCGTAAATAAGCTTTTGCGAAGTTTCCTTAAAATTGCTTCAGATTTAAATGTTTCCCATATTATTTTTACTAACATTGTGTTCTAACCTAGTGCATTAGCCGACTTAAATTTTGAGTCTATAGATTTTGTAGAAGTCTATCAAATTCTGTCCGGATCGAGTGATATTTTAATGAATGTATTTGGAACAAACCTTTATATATAGCCCCCAACATATTTGACGGATGTGATATGGTATCGAAAATTTAGATCTACAAAGTGGTGCAGGGTATAGTCGGCCCCGACTTTAGACTTTCCTTACTTGTTTCAAAATATTCTCCTTCGACGAAGAGATAGTTCAATTGCTCTTCTATTACCTTTATTTTTGACGAATTCCAGAACAGAGAAATGATACGGACTATTCCTTTTGTATTTAGTGGTGCCGCAAATGACTGAATAGTCTAAGTGAGCCTGAAAAATATCGGGCTGCCACTATACCTAACCTAACCATTTGTATTTATATTGTAACTTTCGCAATATTTATGTGGATAATTGAAATGAGATTTTTGTGGCTACAGAGACAGACTTCTATTTCCAAAATGCCTAATAAGGTTGTTCTGAATTGTCGAAATATTTAATCAATATCTAGGGTTGAGCTGTCAAAGATCTTAATTTATAATTTATTTTTACCGTCCTTTGACACACCAACTATCAAAGTCCATTGAACCATGAACCCAGCAAAAAAGTAGTGAAAATGTTATCTTTGGAACCGGAAGTTATGCAAAATTGGCACAGAAGCGATGAATCTAATATGGACTTGTCATAGGACGGATGTCCACCATTCCAACAGTCGCTGCAATTAATTTGCATCACTTCTTCAGTGTTTTGGATGGCAATAAAACAAGTATATACAGCAGTAAGTTCGACCGGGCCGAATCTTAAATATCCACCACCATTAATCAAATATAATAGTTTACTTTGAAAACTCTTCGTCGTTTCGGGTTTCTTGATAATACATAGAATTTTAGGGGGTTTGATGTCAAATTTTCTGCCAAAACAAATCAGTTCAACCTGATTCTACCTATGAAGACTAGATCAGATTCTGGAGTTATGAGAACCTAGTTTGTTTGAGTTTTAGATAACTCATAAACATATCATGTATACGATGAAATAACGCCTGGATTTGAAATCTTAAATCTGTAGATTTTTTCCGCCATTCTTTAAATGAATACGATGAGTAAAATCTGGAAATTTTACTTTCAGTTTCAAGCAATTTTCATGATCAGTGCGCCTGTTATACCCTGAAAAGAGTGTTTTCTTTTCTGAGGAACGACATATTAGACAAGCATAGTTTTCTTTTGACACAAATTTTAGAGACAATCGTTGAATCGCTTATCAAAAATTCAGATTAGTTTGCTCTGAACGAAAATACTTTATACGAAAGGGAAATGTCGTTTGTCTAAAATTTCATTCCGGAGGAAAATATTTTTTTCTTTGGGTGTACCTTCAAGAAGTTAAATCGGTCTATATCGATGCCTTACCAAACGGACCGGTAAAAATAAATGCGATACAGATTTTTGAGGGTCTAAAATTCCAGTATATTTACATTTTTGTGCAAATCGGATAAAAACTATGGTTTCTAGAAGCCCAAGGAGTTAAATCTGGAGATCGGTCTTTGTGAAGGCTATACTAAAACATGGGTCGACACACACCATATTCGGCTGACCTATTTGTGGTCTGCCGGATTTCAGAAGACCTAGAAATAAATTCGGGAATTAGGTCTATATGGGGGCTATACCACCTCTCAATGTTCCTCAAATACCTCTAGAATTCCACTTTCAGACGACTTTGGTGAAAACTACGAATTCTAGAAGCCCAAGAAGGAAAATGGGGATATGTCTATATACCAATACATGGACCGATAGGCACCATTTGCGACACACTTATTTGTGATCTTAAAATACCTCAAGATTTTCAATTTCAAGCACATCGGCTAGAAAATATAGTCTCTAGACGCCCAAAAAGTAAAATCGGGACATGGGTCTATATGGGGGTTATACCAAAAAATGGACTGATACACCTCAATTTCGGCACACCTATTTGTGGTCCCAAAATACCTCTAGATTTCCAATTCCAGGCAAATCGGGTAATAAATACAGTTTATAGAAGCCCAAGAATAAGAATCTGGAGATCGGTCTATATGGCGGCTATATCAAAACATGGACCTATACGGACCATTTTCGACACACCACGTTATGGTCCTAAAAACCCCAAATCGGGGGATCGGTTTATATGGGACATATACCAAAACATGAACCGATAGGCACCATTTGCGACACACCTATTTGTGATCTTAAAATACCTCTAGATTTTCAATTTGAGGCAAATCGGCCAGAAAATATAGTCTCTAGACGCTCAAGAAGTAAAATCAGGCGATCGGTCTATATGGGGGTTATACCAAAAAATAGACCGATACACCTCAATTTCGGCACACCTCTTTATGGTCCCAAAATACTTCCAGATTCTCAATTTCAGGCAAATCGGATAGAAAATATAATTTATAGAAGCCCAAGAATAAAAATCGGGAGATCAGTCCATATGGGGGCTATACCAAAACATGGACCGATACGAACCATTTTCGACACACCACTTTATGGTCCTAAAATACCTCTAGATTTCCAATGTGAGACAAATCGGATAGTAAATACAGTTTCTAAAAGGCCAAGAAGCAAAATCGGGAGATCGGTCTATATGGGGCCTATACCAAAGCATGGACCGATAGCCACCATTTTCGGCACAGCCTTTTATGGTCCTCAAGTACCTCTAGATTTTCAATTTCAGGCAAATTGGATAAAAACAACGGTTTTTATAAGCCGAAATCGGGAAGTCGGTTTATATGGGGACTATATCAAAACTTGGACCGATATAGCCCATCTTCGAACTTGACCTGCCTTCAAACAAAAAAGGAATCTTTGCCAATTTTTTGGACGATAGCGCCATTATTGAAGGCTGTAGCGTGATTACAACAGACAGACAGACGGACATGCTTATATCGTCTTAGAATTTCTCCCTGATCAAGAGAGATTGTATCGATATTTCGATGAGTTACACACGGAATGACAAACTTTTTATACCCCCATCACCATTCTATGGTGGTGGGTATAAAAATGTGTTTAAAGAAAGACGGATAAACGAACATCGCATCGGCCGAATCATTCGAAGTAACACCTCAAGTCATTTCCCACCGTTTCCAACTATTCGGAATGATTTAAAAAAAAGGAAATAGGGTATCGTACGTGTTGGTGCTGAGACACGCGGAAAGGCTATTTTTTTCTTGCGAACAGCTGCTCCAAAAGCAACACAGGAAAAGTTTTTTGCATTGCGTTGTCATAGAAAAATGGATCCACTACGACAATATCAAGGGGGAACAAGTATATACGGCGTAAGTTCGGCCAGGCCGAAGCTTATGTACCCTCCACCATGGATTGCGTAGAAACTTCTACTGAAGACTGTCATCCACAATCGAATTACTTGGGTTGCGGTAACACTTGCCGATGACAAGGTATCTTAAAACTTCCTAACACCGTCTTCTAAATTGCAAGGTAGTCCATATGTGTTGACAAAATTTTCTATAGAAGTAAAATTTTGGTAGATTATTTTTGGCTCGAGTTGCAACCATGATTATGAACCGATATGGATCAATTTTTGTGTGATTGGGGATCGGCTATATATAACTATAGACCTATATGGACCAATGTTGGCATGGTTATTATCGGCCATATACTAACACCACGTGCAAATTTCAACGGATGAATTTTTCTTCTCCAAGAGGTTCCGGGGATCGATTTATATGGAGGCTATATATAATTATGGACCGATATGGACCACGTTCCAAATTTCAACCGGATCGGATGAATTCCAAGAGGTTCCGGGGATCGATTTATATGGAGGCTATATATAATTATGGACCGATATGGACCACGTTCCAAATTTCAACCGGATCGGATGAATTTTGCTCCTCCAAGAGGCTGCGGAGGACAAATCTGGGGATCGGTTTATATGGGGGCTATATATAATTATGGACCGATGTGGACCAATTTTTGCATGGTTGTTAGAGACCATATACTAACACCATGTACCAAAATTTCAGCCGGATCGGATGAAATTTGCTTCTCTTAGAGGCCTCGCAAGCCAAATCAGGGGATCGGTTTATATGGGGGCTATATATAGTACGGACCGATATGAACCAATTTTTGCATGGTTGTTAGAGACCATGTACTAACATCATGTATCAAATTTCAGCCGGATCGGATGAAATTTGCTTCTCTTAGAGGCCTCGCAAGCCAAGTCGGGGGATCGGTTTATATGGGGGCTATATATAATTATGGACCGATGTGGACCAAATTTTTCATGGTTGTTACAGACCATATACTAACACCATGTACCAATTTTTAGACGGATCGGGTGAAATTTGCTTCTCTTTGAGGCCTCGCAAGCCAAATTTGGGTGTCCGTTTATATGGGGGCTATACGTAAAAGTGGAGCGATATGGCCCATTTGCAATACCATCCGACCTACATCAATAACAACTACTTGTGCCCAGTTTCAAGTCGATAGCTTGTTTCGTACGGAAGTTAGCGTGATTTCAACAGACGGACGGACGGACGGACATTCTCAGATCGACTCAGAACTTCACCACGACCCAGAATATATATACTTTATAGGGTCTTAGAGCAATATTTCGATGTGTTACAAACGGAATGACAAAGTTAATATACCCCCCATCCTATGGTGGAGGGTATAAAAGACACATGGTTACCCCGGTTAGGCCTCAACATTGACGGCAAAGCTAAATATCCATGGAAAGAAGTATTTAGTAGGTGTACTATGGTCTGCTCCAACCGAATGAAATGATCTCAGGAACCCTTCATCGAAAGGTGCGAGGGGGTATTTCGCTAAAATATAAAAAAATATATATTTGGAAATACAATTAAACCTTTCAAAAGTGGACATCCTCAGTCACCCCACATTTAGGTGCTATGGAAGATTCATTAAAATGGTTAATAAATAAAAGTCTGGTTTTCCGATTGTCTAAGTTTGAAGGCGGCTACGCCAGACATTTCTCCTTCTGATTACCACTTCTTCCGATCCATGATACATTAACTTGTTGATAAACATTTTCGTTCTCATGAGAAAGTCTAATTTGGGTCGATTCTCGAATTGAATCAAACGACAAGTCGTTTCTTCATCGCGGTATTCACATGCTGCTAGAAAGTTGGGAAATGGTGCTTCGATTAATCAGTCTGTTACAATTTACTTTTTGAGTAATAAATACTCAAACTTTTGAAAAAAAAAACCGTATTAATTTACATTCCCAATTTTTATTTTAATTTTATGTCCGCTACATATTTAAATTCAATTTCCAATGAAAGTGATTGAAGAAGGAGATTATCTACAATAAAATTTTCTTAGCCTTTCTCTCTCTATCTCCTTGAGATATTCCTTTGCGACAATAACGTCTTCATCTGGGCTACTATTTGAAATTTCCTATTGACAAAACTTCGCAATAATTTAAGTGAAAATTCCATTGTTGCAATTCCAAGTAAAACTCTTCATCATAATTTCATTTTTATATATACTTGCAGGTACTATCCTGAATACCATAGAATATAACAATAATACAAGATTAAGGATAAGCTCTCAACTGGAGCATAGCGTCATAAATGCTATGGAAACCATACGGAAAGTGTCACTCTCATCATCAACAATGGCATCACCATCATTATCTACATCCACAGAGACTTCAGCAACGGCAACAGCGACAGCAGCAACAGCGACAACACCAATTGCATCCCCAACGACAAGTAAATCCAAAGAGCTGACAATGTCAGTAGTAACAACATCCGGAAAACAAGAAGAAGAACAACAACAACAACAACAATTTAAGGATGAACTTTCACCATCGCTAGTGTCAGTATCACCAACGCCATCTCTAGCACAATTATCATCATCGTCATCATTGGCTTTATCATCATCATCGTCATCGTCATCACCATTGACTATGGCTTTTGCTTTGAATGTAAGGGATACTGTAAGTGGCAGGAAAATAGACGAGCGAGGTTCTTTACAACAACAAAATCACCATCTCTATGGCAACCAACCACAGAAACAACAAAAGAAGATCCCTAACAATGATGACGACAATGACAACAATACCATATTAACTGGCAACATGACAACAGCAACATTGGCTAACGAAACTTTAGCTAATGGCAACAAAGACATTACGAATGGGAACTTAGATCATGATGACGATGCTGATGATAATGATGATGTGAATGGCTATGAGGATGTTAAATCTATTGCACAAATGTCACGAAGGAATCCGCTTCTAGACTATACCACAGAATCAAGAGACCACACTACTTGGCCATTGCAACCATCCAAGCTTGCGTCATCACCAGCAATAGTTAACAAAGAAGAAGTTCATAAGAATTCCAATTCAGCCGCATCAATGCCTTCTTATTTGGCAGTATCTAACAAAGATCATAGCCTGCATAACTCAATGGTCACGCAACTAATGAAGGTAAATGGGCCAACAATATTAGATGGTGAAGTAAAAGCTTCCCAGAGTCATGAAAGCATCCATGAAACTACAACGGAAATGAATGATGGTTCCCGGTTTAAGGCAACCAATGGAAGACACTCTGTTCATAGTGATAAGATGACAGCGGTGGCAGTGGTGGAGGATCATCAAACTACCGCTGTGGTAACACAAGCATCCTTAGTGGCAATTAAAAACTCCTCCCTACGTGGTGAAAACAACATAAGCAAGTACCAACAACATGGCAATGGAGCATGGCTTATTGGAGCATTACCATATGAGAATGCGGGTGATGATACTAAAACCACCATGTCTACCATAAAGGCTTTGAATCATTCGGGCATAATTAATGCTCCCAGGCCTTTGTCTTCTCATATGAGTCCAACAGCTCAAGCTTCATCCACATCATTACCATCATCGGTGGCGGACGAACCATTGTTGGCTCTGGGTAAACATTTTATGCTAGATGCTGTGGCTCTTGTCCAAGATCCCCGAGACGATAGGTACAATGATGCTATACAATCCCATTATTACATTAAAGGCAATAATTCTTCAGTTCATGCAAATGGTGGAACATTGCATTCTGGGATAACCTCAATAACATCAATGGCAGCATCTTCAGCTGGCGCACTAATATCATCGAATCCAACCAGACCACCAACGACTTTAGCTCCATTAATATTTTCATCGCCACCTACAACATTGGCTACAACAGAAGCAACAACACCAATCCCAACAACACCCGGTAGCAGTTCTTCTTCTGGTTCTGGATCCTCTTCAGGGAAACAGAAAAAAACCACTCGCCGTCGTCCAGTGGTCACAACCACTTTGAAACCTCCTCCCACCATTGATGACTATCAAACGGTGACTAGTCAAGCTGGTACTCATGCCTATTTGCCATGTAATGTAAGTATGCAGAAATTGAATGTCCCATTCAAGTGAACAAGCCAAAAGTCCTTCTTTTGCCCCCTCTCTCTCCCTGCTGTGGGTGGTGTCAGTTGTGGGGTTTCATGGAATCATTCAATCACTTTAAGTGAAGCCACAAAGTAATATGCAATAAAGGTTCGTTCATAAGTTTGATTCAACTCAAAGGAAAACTTTGTTGATTTCATAAAAGGCTATTATTGAAAAGCTGGTCCCTTGCAAAAGGAGGTCGTTTGGCCAATTCCAAAATATACTGAAAATATAAAATTACTAATTTTCCCTCATTTTTTTTAAACGTACACTGATAACAAAACCGGTCCACTTCCAAAGATTTTGTCTTTACCTTAATGATTTTGCTACGGATTACATGCCAAAGAAGCAGAGAATTGCAAAAAGGTTTGTGTTTTGCGTATTCGATTTCTGGAGACAAATTTCAATTTATTCTTTGATTTTAAAGAAATTTCCAGAATTATTAAAGCCAATTTGAAGTGGTCAAACAAAGTATTCTTGCATGTGAAAATGAGCAGTTTTACGTCGTACCACTTAAACGACTTCATTGAAAAGCCTATCGACTTTCGCATAGGGGAAAAACAAAACTTTATATTAGAGAAATGCGTCTTCTATGTTAAGAACATGAAATATTTGGCTCCAAGACAATATTTTTTCAGGGTAGTATACCTGAAAAAGTCGAACAACGATACTTGCAATAATTAGTCCATTTTGCCGAAATAACTAACAAATATTCAACATTGAGGGCAAACGTGTACTATAAACAAAGATGTGCACGCACTGAAAAAAAAAATTGTCGTGAGGCCAAAGATTTCACGTCCTTAAAATACGAATGCATTTTTTGCATATCGTAGAAGACGCATTTCTCTGATAGAAAGTTTTATTCCTTGCCCGAAAGACGATGAACTTTTCTATAAAGTCATTTTTTTCCTTATAATTAAGTGATTCAAATTAAAAATGTATATCTTAAAATGAAAGAAAATGTTGTTTGGCTAAGGTCAACTTGTCCTTAATAATTGTGAAAAAATCTTCAAAATTAAGGAAATTCTTTTTAAATTTGTTATTTTTTGCATCTTGACAACAAAGCAAACAAGTAAGGAAAGTCTAAAGTCGGGCGGGACCGACTATATTATACCCTGCACCACTTTGTAGATCTAAATTTTCGATACCATATCACATCCGTCAAATGTGTTGGGTGCTATATATAAAGGTTTGTCCCAAATACATACATTTAAAACTCACTCGATCTGGACAAAATTTGATAGACTTCTACAAAATCTATAGACTCAAAATTTACGCCGGCTAATGCACTAGGGTGGAACACAATGTTAGTAGAAAAATATGGGAAACATTTAAATCTGAAGCAATTTTAAGGAAACTTCGCAAAAGTTTATTTATGATATATATGTATTAGAAGTTTAGGAAAATTAGAGTCATTTTTACAACTTTTCGACAAAGCAGTGGCGATTTTAAAAGGAAAATATTGGTATTTGACCATTTTTGTCGAAATCAGAAAAACATATATATGGGAGCTATATCTAAATCTGAACCGATTTCAACCAAAATTGGCACGCATAGCTACAATGCTAATTCTACTCCCTGTGCAAAATTTCAACTAAATCGGAGTTAAAAATTGGCTTCTGCGGTCATATGAGTGTAAATGGGAGCTATATCTAAATCTGAACCGATTTCAATAAAATTTGGCACACTTGACTACATTACCAATTGTACTCCTAGTGCAAAATTTCAACCAAATTGGGGTAAAACTCTGGCTTCTGGGACCGTATTAGTCCATATCGGACGAAAGATATATATGGGAGCTATATCTAAATCTGAATTGATTTCAATAAAATTTTGCACACTTGACTATTGTGTTAATTGTTGTTCTTGTGCAAAATTTTAAGCAAATTAGGGTAAAACTCTGGCTTCTGGGGCCATATAAGTCCATATCGGGCGAAAGATATATATGGGAGCTATATCTAAATCTGAACCGAAATCAATAGGGTTCTATTCTGAGCCAAAACACATACTTGGGCCAAATTTGGAGTCGATTGGACTAAAACTGCGACCTAGACTTTGATTACAAAAATGTGTTCACGGGCAGACGGACATGGCTATGTCGACTCAGGAGTCCACCCTGAGCATTTTTGCCAAAGACACCATGTGTCTATCTCGTCTCCTTCTGGGTTTTGCAAACATATGCACTAACTTATAATACCCTGTTCCACAGTGTGGCGCAGGGTATAAAAAATATTGGCTCAATACCGAAGATTTTGCAATCTAAATTTTAGGTCACACAATGAACACTATATTAAGGACAGCTTTCTTTGAAATAAGGAAATTTTAAATAAAAGAAAGTTTATAATCTTTGCTTCAAAAATGTTTTTCTTCAAATATTGGTCAATATTTATTTTGAGGATTTTACATTTTTGACGATTTTTTGGCCCTTCAAATTATCCTTTATAATTTGGATTTTTAAACTGCCGCATCTCTGGCTCAGAATCCATACCGAAGGGGACAATGGCACTAAGTACGCAATAATGGCCAAATTTACTCTACTTACATTGAATTTATTCATTTTTCTGCATTTTTCAGTATATGTGCTAAAAACCCGCTTCAAAAAATTTTTCACATAATTTAACTTTCCAAATTAAAACAATTTATGGCATGTATCAATTAAAATGCGTGTTTAAGGAATTTTTCGTTTTGTAAAAAATATGTTGCCTTGGTGTTACTTTACCTCTTCCTTCATTGTATTTTAACCCAAATGATAGTGTCATGCAAAATCTATGACAGTGATCTTTATGTTTTGTAATTAATTTGTAATTAACAGAGAATATTGCACCTTCGTCCCCAATCGGAATCGCCATAAGATAAAGTCTTCAAAGTTACCTTTAAGTTTTGGATATGTTTTAGCTTTATACACTGAAAAAAATTTTACGTGATATTAAAGATTACGCAACCTAAATTTTAGGATGCGAAATTTACAAAATATTAGGGACAAAATTCTTTAAAATAATGAAATTTTAATTAAAATAGAGTTTATAATCTTTGTTTCATTTTTTTTTTTTTAAATTAGGACACAAATTTTGCGTCCCTCCGTTAAAGTCGCATGTCTTTGAACTAAGGCTAATTTTCCTTAAAGTAAACAAACACATTTTGGATGTAAAGAAATTGTCCTTAAATTAAATGAAATATTGAAACTTTAGATTTAAAATAAAAACGCTTCAAATATAGGCTAAGAATTATTTTGAGGATTTAGCGTCTTTGGTTTAAAGTTTTTTTTTGGAATTAAGAGAGCATTTTTTAATTTGAAGTATTTGTTACAATTTGGGTTTTTTAAAGTAGCATTTGTTTGTACGTGAGTACCTTTACTAATAAACTGCGAAAAGATATGAAAATTTGATAAATGAGGTCTGTGTCTTAATTTTAATTTTATTGGTTCTAGATTTAAAGTCAGATGGGTCGCTAAAAATGTTCTTTATTTTAAAGAAGCTGCATCTTTGGCTCGGAATCAATACCAAAATCTTTAAAGGGAGGTCAAAATCTTTGGATCCAGGTAAACTTTTTTTTGAGTGTAGTTAAGCCAACAACATCGAATTCAAAGAACAATTAAAAAAATTGAAATTTGTTACCAGTTGGTTAAGGCATGATCTCAGTCAAATTGAGTTTTCTGCTGTCCACATATAACTCTCTTATAGCCGATTAACTAATTTTAAAGACAAAACACCTCCATAGAAAAGTTTATTTACCTGTGGTCAACAAAAAAACTTTGTGTTAGAGATGTGTATCTTCTAAGGTAAGCAAAACTCGCCAAAAATAATATTTTTAAAATTTTTTTTACAAGTTTTTAATATTTTTAAAACATAAAATTAGCTTTTGCTTTTATACGAGTGTACTTGAATTTATTATACAGAGTAACGAATTTCCATTTTTTCTGGCGATTTGAAACTACAACCATCACCACCACAATCAAGGACAACATCTTAATAAAGCAAACTTACACCCCATCTATTTCCGTAGAATCATATATTTTAAGGTGACAAATACAATCCATGTCGGTTGTTGTAATTAACGTCATTTCTATTTTTTCAGTAATTGTTTCTCATTTCACTAAGCATAAATAATTTGTTCATAATTCTGTGTTATTAACTCATACCACTTTACCATAGTGTTTACGAATGCGTTTCTTTGTTTGTTTGTTTGATTTTGTTCTCGGCCCTAAGTGAGATTTCGAAAATTTCTAAATTTGTTCGCTTTGTTGTTGTGGGTTTCCTTGAATTGTGTTTGCTGTATGATGCGTTTCTAAAGTTCTCGACCACTTCCATTTGCATAGAAATACCCTAGATTCCCCTCATGATTTCATGTGCAAGCTTTGTTCCAAGCAGTGTGGAAAAACAAATTTATTTTTCCTTTTGTGTTTTTTTTTATATTTAATATGTATCAGAGTCTGAGCATTGCATCACATTGACCCAAATTCACAAGGAGAAGAGAAATTTTCCATTACAATAACTATAAACGAAAGTAAGCAATGGTAATATGCAAAGTTATGGTTATGTCAGTAATGTGGAGTAAGGAACAAGAGCATACACATACATCGAACAAAAAAAAATTGAAACACAAGGAAATATGAAAAACAAAACGAATGAAAATTAGGTATGCGTGGTCTTAACGAATCGTTAGTATCCTTCTAGGATTATGTTCTTCAATATTTCGCAAAAAATTCGTGAAGAATGCGTGGACAAATTGTAATACACCGTAAGAAACTTTCATTGAAATTGAACTAACAATTATTTTAATTCACGCGATTTTTATACCCTCCGCCATAGGGATTGTACTAACTTTGAGGTTCTGTTTGTAACCCATCGAAATATTGACTGATCGCAAACTTCGTAATTAATATTTATATATATTCTATATCATGGTGAAATTCCGAGTCGATCTAGCGATGATAGAAAATTGTGTCAAAATTTTATTTGTATAAAAAATTTTGTTCAAACTTTATTTCAATACAAACTTTTGTCAAAATTTTATATCTATAGAAAATTTTGTTAAAATTTTATTTCGATGGAAAATTTTGTCAAAATTTTATTTTTATACAAAATTTTGTCAACATTTTATTTTTATAGAAAATTTTGTTAAAAGTTTATTTCTATAGAAATTTTGTCCAAATTTTATTTCTATAGAAAATTTTGTATAAATATTATTTCTATGGAAAATCTTGTCAACATTCCATTTCTATAGAAAAAAAACCGACAATAACAAAACAAATATAAACAAATTTGTCAAAATTTAAATTCTATAGAAAATTTTGTCTAAATTTTATTTCTATGGAAAATTTTGTCAAAATTTTATTTATATAGAAAACTTTGTCAAAATTTTATTTCTAAAAAAAATTTTGTCACAATTTTATTTCTATAGAAAATTTTGTCAAAATTTTATTTCTATAGAAAATTTTGTCACAATTTTATTTCCATAGAATATTTTGTCAAAATTTTATTTCTATAGAAAATTTTTGTCAAAATTTTATTTCTATGGAAAATATTGTCAAAATTATATTTCAATGAAAAATATTTTCAAAATTTTATTTCTATAGAAAATTTTGTCAAAATTTTATTTCAATGGAAAACTTTTGTATAAATTTTATTTATATAGAAAATTTTGTCAAAGTTTTATTTCTATGGAAAGATTTGTAAAAACTGTATTTCTATAGAAAATTGTCAAAATAAATACATAAAATTTTGACAAAATTTTCTATTGAAATAAAATTTTGACAAAATTTTCTATACAAATAAAATATGGACAAGATTTTGTATAGAAATACAATTTTGACAAAATTTTCTACAGAAATAAAATCTTGACAAAATTTTCCATAGAAATAAAATTAGGACAAAAGTTTCTATAGAGATAAAATTTTGACAAAATCTTCTATAAAAATAAAATTTTGACAATATTTTCTATAGAAGTAAAATTTTGAAAAAATTTTCTATAGAAATAAAATTTTGAAAAAATTTTCTATAGAAATAAAATTTTGACAAAATATAAATAAAATTTTGACATAATTTTCTATAGAAATAAAATGTTGATAAAATTTTCTATAGAAACAAAATTTTGACAATATTTTCTGAAGAAATAAAATTTTGACAAAATCTTCTATAGAAATAAAATTTTCTATAGAAATAAAATGTTGACAAAATTTTCTATAGAAATGAAATGTTGATAAAATTTTCTATAGAAATAAAATTTTGACATAATTTTCTATAGAAATAAAATCTTGACAAAATTTTCTATAGAAATAAAATTTTGACAAAATTTTCAAATAAATTTTGACAAGCTAAATCGTTAAAATTTTTAAAATTCGACTCATTTACAATTCAAGGAATATTCATTTTCTACAGAAAAAAATTTTACAAAATTTTTTATAAAAATAAAATTTTGACAAAATGTTCTATAAAAATAAAATATTGACAAAATTTACTATAAAAATAAAATGTTGACAAAATTTTCTATACAAATAAAATCTTGACAAAATTTTCTATAAAAATAAAATTTTGACAAAATTAAATAAAATAAAATGTTGACAAAAGTTTCTAAAGAATTAAATGTTTACAAATTTTTCTATAGAAATAAAATTTTGACCAAATTTTCTAATCAATTTTGACAAGCTAAATCGTTAAAATTTTTAAAATTCGAGGGATATTCAAGGGATATTCATACACCCAAAACATTATCGCTAATAGGAGAGATGGTAATATATTATATTTGAAATACTAAAATAATTTTCTAAAATAAATTGTCAAAATTTTATTTCTATAGAAAACTTTGTCAAAATTTTATTTCTATAGAAAATTTTGTCAAAATGTTATTTCTATAGAAAATTTTGTCAACATTTTATTTCTATAGAAAATTTTGTCACAATTTTATTTCTATAGATATTTTTTCAATATTTTTTTCTATCGAAAATTTTGTCAAAATTTTATTTCTATAGAAAATTTTGTTAAAATTTTATTTCTGTAGAAAATCTTTTCAACATTCTATTTCTATAGAAAATTTTGTCAAAATTGTATTTCTTTAAAGGGTGATACGGTCAAAATTTGGTCAATATAAACTTGACGTATTTCTTTCAATTTTGCATTTAAAAAACCTGAACACCCCTCATTTTGAAGGTGTGTGTGTGTAGAATGTTGCTTCTATTTTGATTTTGGAATTCACTCTTCAGTTGTCAAAATGCCGTCCAAGCAAGAAGAGCAGCGTATCAAAATCCGAGCTACTTGCACGCAAAGCTGGCAAAATCGCTAAAAGTTGCCAAATCAACCGTTACAAATGTAATTAAAGTGTTTGGGGAACGTTTGTCGACAGCCAGGAAGTCTGGATCGGGGGGAAATCGAAAATCGGAAGCGGCTAAGACGACAAAGAGAGTTGCCGGTAGTTTCAAGCGAAACCCTAACCTCTCTCTCCGAGATGCCGCAAATAAGCTGGGTGTATCGTCTACAACCGTGCATCGAGCCAAAAAACGAGCCGGACTATCGACTTACAAGAAGGTAGTGACTCCAAATCGCGATGATAAACAAAATACGACGGCCAAAGCGCTATCCCGGAGGCTGTACACGACGATGCTGACGAAGTTTGACTGCGTGGTAATGGACGACGAAACCTACGTCAAAGCCAACTACAAGCAGCTTCCGGGACAGGAGTTTTATACGGCAAAAGGAAGGGAAAAGGTAGCAGATATTTTCAAGCACATAAAACTGTCAAAGTTCGCAAAGAAATATCTGGTTTGGCAAGCCATCTGTACCTGTGGCTTGAAAAGCAGCATTTTCATAGCTTCCGGGACTGTCAACCAAGAAATTTACGTGAAAGAGTGTTTGAATAAACGTCTGCTGCCTTTCCTGAAGAAACACGGTTGTTCCGTACTGTTTTGGCCGGATTTGGCATCTTGCCATTACGGTAAAAAGGCCATGGAGTGGTACGCCGCCAACAACGTACAGGTGGTTCCCAAGGACAAGAACCTTCCCAACACGCCAGAGCTCCGCCCAATTGAGAAATACTGGGCTATTGTCAAGCGGAACCTAAAGAAGACCAAAAAAAACTGCTAAGGACGAGCAGCAGGTCAAGGCAAACTGGCTTTCTGCGGCGAAGAAGGTGGACAAGGTGGCTGTACAAAATCTGATGGCAGGTGTCAAGCGTGAGGCCCGGAAATTCGGATATTTTGACCATATCACCCTTTAGAAAATTTTGTCAAAATTTTATTTCTATAGAAAGTTTTGTCAAAATTTTATTTCTATAGAAAATTTTGCCAAAATTTTATTTCTTTGGAAAGTATTGTCAAAATTTTATTTCTATAGAAAATTTTTGTCAAAATTTTATTTCTATGGAAAATTTTGTTAAAATTTTATTTTTATGGAAAATTTTGTCAAAATTTTATTTTTATACAAAATTTTGTCAAGAGTTTATTTCTAAAGAAAAGGTTGTTCAAATTTTATTTCCGTGGAAAATATTGTTAAAATTTGATTTCTAGAGAAAATTTTTTTAAAATTTTAGTTCTATAGAAAATTTTGTGAAAATTTTATTTCTATAGAAAATTTGTCAGAATTTTATATATATATAGAAATTTTAGTCAAAATTTATTATTTCTGTAGAAAATTTTGTCGATATTTTATTGCTATAGAAAATTTTGTCTAAATTTTATTTCTATAGAAAATTTTGTCAACATTCCATTTCTATAGAAAATTTTGTAAAAATGTTATTTCTATAGAAACTTTTGTCAGCATTTTATTTCTATTTAGAATTTTGTCAAAATTTTATTTCTATAAAAAATTTTGTCAAAATTTTATTTCTAAACAAAATTTTTGTCAAAATTTTATTTCTATGGAAAATATTGTCAAAATTATACTTCTATGGAAAATATTTTCAAAATTTTATTTCTATAGAAAATTTTATTTCTATAGAAAATTTTGTGAAAATTTTATTTCTATAGAAAAGTTTGTCAAATGTCTATTTCTATGGAAAATTTTGTCAAAATTGTATTTCTATAGAAAATTGTCAAAATTTTATATTTTTAGAAAATTTTGTTAAAATTTTTATGTTTATAAAAAATTTTGTCAAAATTTATTTCTATGAAAAATGTTGTCAAATTTTTATTTTCATAAAAATTTTTGTCAAAAACAATAAATAAATAAATAAAAATGAATAAATTAATAAAAATAAATAAATAAATAAAAAAAAGAAGTGTATAAAATTCTGTCCAAATCATTTCAGCTAGTTGCAGAGAAACTGTGAAACCTTTCGGAAGAGTTCTAACACGGTCTACAGTTGCGACTGTGATAGGTTAATTGTAATGCGATAATATAGCAAAAGTTGTCTATTTTAGAGAGGAGTTTGATATGTTTTATTGGGTATTGTATATATAAAAGACATACATTTTTATATATGTTAGAGTTCCCAAAAATTTTAGTGGATTTCAGATGATATGGAAAATATAATTGTACAGAATGATACAGTGTACTTACTTACTTGTTTGGTTCAAAAAAAAAAAAAAAAAAATATTCATTTGATTGTAAAAGTATTCATTTGAAAAGAAATAGCTGTATTGACAAATATTTATTTCCACATTTGTCTCGAAATATGATTTAGTTTATTACCATCCATTACCATGTATAGGGGAGAAAATATCATCATATCAAAGTCATATTTTTCCTGCAACAGGAAGATGATATTTACATTAAATCAGTAAATATATAAACCACAACTTCTAAATGTAGGGCATTTCATAGGAAAAAATCACTTTAGCTAAGGAAAAGGAGCCAAAAAAAAAAAACTCATCACTGTTAGTGACTACCAACTATCGTTGTTGTTCTTACTTCTTTTGCTGCTCCTGCTACTCAACTGTTGGTGCTATATTCTTATTTGAAGAGTTGCGATGAGAGAGAATTTCACGGAAATGCATTTTATGGCAGATTTATTTATTAAAGTTTCTTGTCTCTTCTCTTCCTATGGTTTCATTGTGATTTGTTCGTTCTATCGTTCCTTCGTTCGTTCTAGTCATCATTTGTCCTTAGAGTATACTCAGTTTTGAGTTGAATGTGGAAAAGTTCCTATATAGTATTCTATGACATCAACTCCAATTGTATAAAAACTATTAATGCTGCATTCATTCAACATCCACTACTGGGACAATATACCGAGAAAAATAAGTTTTTCTATGAATTAATGTAGGGTGGGAGGAGGGAAAATGCATTGCAATAAAATATGCTGTGATATTAAGCCCAGATTCATACAATATGTAATATATTTCATAAGTATTCTAAAAGTTTGCCATTGAAGATTAAATTTAAAATGTGTAATTAAATGCAGTTAAATAGCATAGCATATTTATTTGGATTATTTGAACTAAATTACATTTCAAATAAATTGATATTTTGTACCTACTTCGTTATAATGCGGTTGACATGGAAAAAAAATTTCATTGATATCAATGTACAAATCAGTACAAAGAGGATAATGTGGAGTGAAAATAATTGTATTATAACAAAAAAGTTCCTAATTTAGAAAAAAGTTAATACAATGTCCACAGTAAGTGGAAGACCCAACCACAATAGTAATTAAGTGGTGATGATTTTTAAAAATTGTCGCCAGTCATAAAAAGTGGCACAAAAGTAGCACACTTTTTTCGTCTCCGACCCATATTTGTAGTCTGGTTCATGGTGAAATTCTGAGTTGTTCTAGCGATGTCCCTCCGTCCGTCTATTGTAATCAGGCTAACTTCCTAATAAAACAAGCTATCGGCTTGAAACTTGGTGTAGGTATTGCCAATGGGCCATATCGGATCTCTTTTACCTAAACCTACCTAAAATTTGATCTCCGGAGCCTTCATTTGTTCAGCATCCAGGTTCGGTTTTTGCAAGGAATCTGGTTAACTGTCGGTTTTGGACACCGTGAAATAAATTCGTAATTATTTTTCACAAATCAATATTCTTACCGTACTAATGTTAATTTTTTTAAATTTTTTGGCAAATATCTGTCTTCAGATATCCATGTCGACATATGAAAGCAGATGTCGACGTTCTGCAGGTAATCTTCTTTGTGGCGTACCTTCATGGTCAAAGTTTGCATTTTTGAACTTTGCGAACTATTTTTGTGCAATAAACACGTTTGAGAGACTTTCTCCATACACCCTGAATATAACCCAAGCGCCTTGGTCCAATTTTTTCTACGAAACACGATGTCGAAAATGCTAATTTTTTTCTCCTGACATAAAACAGCACAAGTGTATATCTCACTAATAAACTGCTGTGATGATAAGTGCCAGAAAATATTCCAAATCTTTTCATCTCATATTTATATCCAATTTAGAGTCTTTAAATTTCTGTATTCTTGGCAAACTTGATAAAAACCCATTTAGCTCATAAGATCCTTGGTATATCCATAATCATTTTCCTGTATGTATATATTTTTTTTTTCTTGTGGTCTTTGTAGGTA